>NC_089583.1:14000665-14214994 GCF_019320115.1 Miscanthus floridulus
AAAATAGCAAAGTATATATGCTTCTAAATTATCCAGCATGGATATTATTAGTATGGAAATAAACTAACTCAAGTTATATAATCATAATGTAAGTCAACATTCACAAAAAGTATATATATTTATATGGGAAACAGCACAAATCATAAATTGGGCCCAAAAACTAGCTAGCAAAAGAACAAGTTTAATCCGGGGAGGCGTCCCACTAGGCAGATTGCAAGTCACAAAATTTTCGCGTGAAATGCATGCGTGTGGCCTTCCACAAATAATAAATTGGGACAAAAAACTAGCAATAGAACAATTTTAATCCGGGGAGGCACCCCATTAGGCAGCCTCACACGGTTGCAACTTGCAAGTCACACAATTTTCACATGAAATGCACGTGTGTGCCCTCCCACAAATCATAAATTGGGCCCAAAAACTAGCAAAAGAACAAATTTAACCTAGGGAGGCGCCCCATTAGGCAGCCTCACACAGTTGCAAGTAACACAATTTTTCGCGCAAAATGCACGCGTGCGGCCATGAGGGTTCAAACTGCGACCTCAGACCTTGTGTATACCTACCCTGACCACTACACCGCCAAAGGCACTTGTGATTAGAGAGTAGAAACATTCTCCCCTATTCACTTTACTCGATTTCAAAATGAGTATTTGAGACCTTAAATGAATTCAAATAAAAAAGATTTCAACTACAAAGTTGAAGATATCGTTGAGTACTTCAGCTTTGGTTTTAGTTGTTTCTCCATCTAAGATCATCATTTGAAAAAAATAAATTTCAAAATGTGAGAAATTCAAATAGAATTTTACTTAGATAAATGATTTCAAATAAAAAAGTTGGTAACTACAAAGTTTTAGATCTCTTCGAGATATTCAACTGCTTTGACATAAACTTTATCTTAATCCAACTTTGTTTGACAAAGTTATAAATTTTACTGTGTTGTACCTATTTTTAGAGACGGCTCTACATCCCGCCATCTCTAGGAAAAACCATTTTTAGAGGATGGCTAGATCTAGAGCCGCTTCTAAACACAGTGGCATTTTTAGATGCAGCTGAAAATAACAGCTGCCCCTGCAAATACATTTCTAGAGACACTCGTTTTGCAAATAATTTTCAGAGGCGGTTTTAGTCTGAGCTACCACTATTTAAAAAAGGAGGCGCCTATACAAATTGTTTTGTTGTAGTGAGAGGTGTGTGGCAAAAATGAGGGAAACAGTGAATGGGTATGCAAAGTATATAGAGTAATTTTTAATTGAAGTCTATCACAACTAGATAAAGATAAGAAAATATCTATAGGAGTACTATGTTAGAGCACGGAGAAAATTGGAGAGGGCAAAGGTAAGCAATTTTAATTAGATATGCAAGCCTAAGATTATCTATGAATTTCTAACACTTATCACTTATATATGTAGTGTTTGTACAAACATGGGTTGACAGACTAGTATAACAAATAGTATTAATTTATATATTTAATAATTGTTGCAACCTTTTTCTAAGAGAGTAAAGAGACTCCGCCTAATAAACATTCTCATTCATTTTGCACGGATGGTGTAATTAATTACCTTCTAGATATCTGACTAAACTAACTTTACTACACATGCTTAACTAGGTACCTCATTGTGATTGATGATGTCTGGACCGTACGAGCATGGGAGGCAATCCAATCTAAGCTGCCAGAGAATAATGAGGGCAATAGAGTCATCGTGACCACTCGAATAGAAACAGTGGCCAATGCATGCAGTCATGATTGTGCTAGTGGCCATTGCATTCATAAAATGCAACCGCTCAAGCTTGAAGACTCCAAGAAGTTGTTCCTCAGCAGAGTGTTTGGCTCCATGGATGCCTCCTACCCCAAGGAGTTTGAAGGTGTAATCGGCGACATCTTGAAAAAATGTGGTGGGCTGCCATTGGCCATTGTCACCATTGCTAGTGTTTTCGTTGGGTACAAATCACTGGGAAGCAAAGATAAGTGGGATATAATATGCAAATCAATTGGTTCTCAGATGGAGAGACACCCTACCCTTCAAGGGATGAAGCATATAGTCACACTTAGCTACAATCACCTCCCACATGAGCTCAAGGGTTGCATGATGTACTTTAGCATTTTTCCAGAGGACTATATGATCAGAAAGGGGCGACTATTGAACAGATGGATGGCTGAAGGATTGGTTCCTCAAAAGCGGGGATTGACTATGTGGGAGGTTGCAGAGTCTTACTTGGACGAACTCTTGAGTAGGAACATGATTGAAGAAGCAGGCCATTTTGGTGGTTATGCCTAGGGGGAGCAAACATACAGGGTGCATGACATGCTTCTTGAGGTCATGGTGTCCAAGTCCTTGGAAGCTAACTTTCTTAGCCTGCATGGAGGGCAATATAAGGGGATGTTGTATGACAAGATCCGTCGCCTCTCCATCCATGCTGACATAGAAAGTGTAGATTCTGTAGCAAAGAGAAATGTTGAAGGCCGCCGAGGCGAGGATAATTTGAACATACAACATGTTCGATCACTGAGCATGTTCCAGCTCCATGGGCAACACAAGTTCCTAAAAAAGCTAGGCAACTTCGTCCTCTTGAGGGTTCTTGACCTAGAAGACTGTGAGGGAGTAACAAACAAGCATGTAAGGTACGCCTGCAATCTGTACCTACTTAGGTTCCTAAGCTTGAGGGCCACAAACATAAGCAAGGTGCCTAGGCAGATCGGGAATCTAGAGCATTTACAGACGCTTGATCTAGCTGACACGCTTCTTACTGAGCTGCCAGAAACAATCACAAAGCTGGAGAAACTCGAGGACATATGGTTCTCCAACAAGGATCATTATTAGGAAACTTATTGGACTATGCCCCGAGGAATAAACAAAATGAAGGCTCTACATGTGCTGCATAGGGTATCTCTTGGGAATGACTCTAAAGTTGCCCAAGAGGTAGGTGAACTTGAGGAACTAGAAGAGTTAGAAATATCCATCGACATCAACAAGGCCATTGATGAGGAGGTTCTCAAAGAACTTGCTCTGTCCATAAGGAAGATGCACTCGCTCCGGTCGCTCAGTATCGGACAACATGGAAGGAGTGATGGTGGTGGTGTCAAGATACTGAACTTTCTCCATGACCTACCAACACCACCGCGACTCCTTCGACACCTTTACATCATAGGTGACATCGTCAATGGATTGCCCAGCTGGATCGGGTCACTCACACATCTTGTTAGTTTTTCTACTGTGATTACAACCCTTACTGATGATAAGCTCTTTGGCGTCCTGTGTATGCTGCCCAACCTGAAGACATTGTACATGGATTGGAACTGCTACAGCGGGGATGAGCTGGCTGCATGCACCATCCACAAATTTCCGGTGCTCAGGGACCTGATACTTGGAGGTTATCTACCCAAAGTTATCCGGTTTGAGGAAGGATCCATGGCAATGCTTGAGATGCTTGAACTTCGCTTTGACTATAGGTCCAGACACGTGGTGGAGAGGAGCATCGTTGGCATTGAACACTTGACCAACCTGAAAAAGGTTATGCTCGATTGTCGAGGTGACTATCATGCACTAGTCGACACAGTACTTGAGCAGATGAAGGCTGAGAATGATAGGCGCTCGAGGTCCAACCAATTCCAAATTGCAGTTAAATATTGGTGATTGTTGTATCGTCTTAATTACTACTGTTGAGAACATCAAAGCTGGTTCTCTGGCCGTGTCTCTTTTGTACCCTTTATAGTACTGCTGCTTTTCCTCCTAATGTTATGTAGTCTTCCCAAAAAAAAAGAGTTCCCTTGTCTTTATGGAAAACGTACTAGTTTGTGTGTACACTGTTGTGCACTTGTGATTTCAGGTGAGCCTTCCACAGACTTGTGTTTGTGTTGGACATTACACGCGCTACTTGATGTCTGTAGGTACCTCCCGCAGTTGTAACACCCTAAAATTTGCTTTCTTGAAAAATAAAGTTAAATTGCTTGAATTTTATATTTTTGCTCATGAAAACATAGGGAAATAATAAGTTTTTATTTAATTACAAAATTTGCCATAGCCCGTAGCAACATTTTTGTGCACACATGCTGCTGCACATATTTTATTGTGATGTATGAGTGTTGTGTGACTTTATGCTGAGAGGGAACAAAGTTTTCAAAACATGTTTGGTAAATCGACCTTCCTTCTCTGGTATGTCTGCGTTTTTTTTCTGTCATCGAAAATTGTCTCGGCTCGCTAATCCATCTCCTATCAATTCTATTTTTATGCTCCTTGCATTTCTTTCCTTAACGTGATGGTATAATATAATATAAAAAATGATCTTTTAAGGAAACATCCATCCTTTTGTCTTTCTTAGCTGGATGATGGTTTTTCTTGTAGTCGACTAGTTCTCTTTCCTTGGAATCATCCGATGACTAAGTTGTAAGTCGTGTACATCAAGGACTCTCACGACGTTTCTCATATGCCATCTTTATTCTATATAAATAGCAGGCCTGTGTCATCGTTTCTTTTCTAAAATCCCTAACCTAAGCCAATCAATCCTGATCTAGCTGCCGCCCATCATCTTCATCTGCCGCCGCCGCTTCGTCGTCGCCCCGGGCTATCTACCGAGCTTCGCGTCGTGCCTCACCGAGCCGCTGCTGGAGCTGGACGCTTCCTTGTCGTCGAGTTCTTCGTTTTGCTTTTCATCTGGAGAACCCATGCAAGAAGCCGCCGTCATCCCTCCAAGCACCACGCCATCGTTGTTCGTTCCAGATTGTCAAAATTCCTTGTGGTGAGTTCGCCGAAATGCCTGTGCCTGCTCCATCCCTGTGTTTTTTTAACGCAGCAATCCGAGGCTTGTATCATCGAGGCTCCATCACCGGCCATGGCGCATGGCAGCACCGTGCATGCTCGGCATGTTCGTAGCTGATCCGATTAGCTTGATGACATCAATCGATGACATCATGTATGTTTTGTGGCCGTTTTTCATTACGAAAATAAATCTAGAAATACTATAGAAATACACATAAATATAAACACTCATCGTGAGACGTCCATTCTAGTAGCTTAGCTTTGAGCCGACGTGGTCTACGTGTCGATGTTTATGTGCCACATGCTTTTGTAATATATTTATTTAAATATTAAATTGGTTAATGATTATGCAAACATGTTTCTAAATAAAAGCAATTTAGGGCGAGGTCGATCATTTTATATTTAACTGTTAACTTGATTAAAGTTAAATTCAATGTGTTTCAGTATATTATGCCTATGCTAAACATGGACATATCATATTCGTTTGGATATTTTTCACGTGCACTCGTCTTTCGCTAAGTTAAAGTTTAATAATTTGATCGTGTGCTTATAATTAAAATATAATCAATTATACTTTAGTTTTCTTTATTCAAATATAAATTTGACTTATCGAATATGTACTTTCACTCGCTGAAAATTCTTCTAAAGTTAGCATGTTCACGCCGTAGCTTTTCGACTTGTTCTTCCATATATAGTTAAATACCAAATTGATTAAATGTTATTAGTTATATAATTAAAAACAATATAGGTTATTATATGACGTTTCTTTTACAAATAAATATTGATTAGATTAATGGCAACTTCAATATATTTTATAATCCTAAATTTCTTAAAGCTAAACGTGGTCAGATAAAACTAATTTAGATGTCCTCACGTATTTGTTTTACAAAGATAAAGTTTAACTTGCTCAATAGATTATGTGATAAAATATATAAGGTAAGATATGATTAGATAACTCGTCTTTGAGAATTATAAGACATAATTGGACTAATCTGGATTATTAGGTTCCTCATGTTTTTTTTGTAATTAAAATAAATCAAGCATGTAGAGGTTTTTCTTTTCTTTTGACGATAAAATAAAACTCTGGTAGTCGTTTCTTTTGACGATAGTTGTGTAGCCGGTGTTTCTTGTGATCTAGTGACCGTAGCATCTAGTTATCTTTTAGTACGATGTTTTCTCTCATGTGATGTATTGTTCTTAGTTGTCTGTATTTGTTTGCTTGTATGTTTGTCTATGCATGGTGCTTGCTTCGAGTAGAACAAGAGCGCTGGAGATCAGAATCTGAAGTGCCGAAGCTGTAGAATGGAAGATGAAGTTGATGCTTCTCTAAGCAAGTTGCTATGGGAGTAAAGCAAGTTTAAGGCAAGTATAGCTTGGGTTTTCTTTCTGTGACCATGATCTTGGGCTTGTTTAATGAAATATGATATAAACATAAATGATGAATGTTATCCTTTGGCAAAAGCTGGGACTTACAGTACAGCTGTGAGGGCTATATGGCTCTGGCTCTAGTTGCTTAAGAAACCCTTTTCTAGCTGGTTAGAGGTCTGCGAGTTGGGTATAGGACAGCCTCTATCCTGTTGAGCCTAGCTTTGGAAGCGGCCTTTTACTTTATTTTTGGAAGGAGGGTTCCTATATCTAATGACCCTGCGGCCCTGGCCGGTTAGACGAGCTCTTGGGTGGCTTTATATGGTTCTCTGTGTTTTGGGCCTAGCTAACCCGGGCATATGAGAATCATGACTCACAGTGAAAGTGTACACCTCTGCGCAGAGTTTGATAAACTGGTATACTAGCCGTGCCCACGGATACGGGCGACCCGGAAAACTGAGGGAATTGTTGTATGTTCATTTAAATTGTTTACGTGCAATTCATTATTCAATTACACTTGATCATGTGGTTATGGATTACACTACCTTGTTGCTATATTTGCGGAGTTCGACATGGACTCACTCTTGCAATTTCCCCCACACCTCAGGCTGGATAACAGTCTGTCAGAGACTTGAGAAGTTGGGCTTGTGGTCAACCAGTCAGTTGGATCCAGTGGAGTGGTGTCTACACCCGGAGATCGGAGTTGTCTATCCGTTGATTGTTTCTAAGGTTATATCTTTTATACTGTGAACGTTATGTAATTAAGCATTGTTGTTTGATATCACCCCTCATTTGTAGCTATATGTGAGATTTGTTTCTAAAGACTCACATATGGTGTGCATCAGGTTTTATCCTTAAAACCGGGTGTTACAAGTGGTATCAGAACAATGCTGACTGTAGGATGCAAGCCTAGTTAGCACTGGTCGATTTGCAAAGCTTACTTTACTATAAAAGTATTTTTCTATCTCCTTGGCTCCTTGGTCTGCTATTTCTTATCCTTGTCTTATTATCTCCTTCTTGATAGCTTCCTTTGAGCTACGGAATTCTTATCTTCTTGATGCTCGTTTTAAAGCATTTGTTTCTATATACTCCTTGCTTTGATATGCTTTTAGAATCTTCTCTTACCATATCCTTACGTCATCGGAGGAAGAGCTTTAGGATCTTTAATTTGCCCTTAATATGAAGAAAACGATAGCTTTGCAAGTCGAGTCATTGAGTGAGTCGTGCTCCTTAATTGCTTGTTGACTTGTCATTATGCATTTTCTTGCTTTGGATCTTTGTAGTGATTTTAATGATATTGTGGGTTTGTCCACAATTTCATTTAGTTAATAGACCTAAGGTATAAGGATTAATGAAATAGATAGTTGGGTTTTGGTTTCTTCTGTTTTCATATCCAGTCTTTCCGGAGCAACCTATCATCTTTGGTTTATATCTCTATTCTTGGGTAATTAAAAATCATGACAAAATTCTGGAGAACAGTAGACTTCAACATGTTTCTTTGACCGCAAGAATCACCCTGATATCTAATTTGGTTATGGAGTTATCAAAATCTCAAGAGGATATAGCTGTGCTGACTGAGATCTGGAGCAGTATGTGGTTTTCTGGTTATATCACAATACCTGTTCGAGAAAATGTTACGAAATTTCTATGGGATCAACTGGACTTCTGTACCTATCATATGCCTCTGGATTCACCCTCATAGCTATTTTAGTTTGGGAAATATAGTCATCACAAGTTGAAGTTTCTGTGCAGTCTGAAACCTGGAACAGTTTCTGTTATGCACTATTTTCGACCAACTTAGCTGTAGAATCTGGAGAAGTCTTCTACATGAAAGTTATAAAGGATTTGATAAGCTTTCCAACGGTATAAGGTATGACATTATTGGATTAACAGAACTCGAGTTATGGTCATTTTACTGTACTGCTGTTTTTCTGCTCGCGGATAAATTGAGGTTACTTGTTCCTACTCATACACCTGAGTTTCTCTTGGATTTCAAAGGTCATCATGATAAATTATCTCACTAAGAAGAAGAGTGCAAGCGATCCTTTGGTTCCCCTAGCTAATCTTTTCTTAAGGGGGTAGCCACGATGAAGAAGTTGAAACGAAAGGTTTTATGCGTTCAAAGATTTTAGTTGGAATGAGCAGTTGTCTCTATGGTTGGGAGGCCTATCCATGTGCGAGAGTCCTTTGCTTGGATCAGTGACTTGATGGAACACCTACAAGAAGCATGTATATTCTTAGGATTGAGTTTTTCTTTGAACTACTAAAGCTATCATCACTTGGGAGTGTAACTATCAACTTGAGACAAATTGGTGTTGATGACATAGACATGTGATGATTGGACTTCTCTATAGTTGGATCTATGACAACTTAAGTGAGTGAGTTTAGTTTGGATGTAGTCATCTTCTTGGTTATGGTATGTATCTAATGATGGAATTATACGGAGGAGAACTCAAGGGAGATGTGTTGAGTTGGAACCGCCTAAGTATGCAAGAGTGACTCGAATTTTCTTGGAATGGTAAGGTTCTACCAGAGGATCATTGGAGGCATTACAATATTGGACACAAGAGTTTCTTTTATAACGTGTCTCGGCAATATTGTGGATGTAGTCTATGCTTGAAGATTTGGGGTTTATATGTCAATTCAATTAAGAAAGTGTGTGTTGGACAATCCGACACATGATGAGGAGTTATCCATTGTGGAGTATGGAAGTATTGTTATCTTGGATGTAAGAATGATATATAAACGGATCATAAGAGTCTAAAGAACCACTAAGTTAGTTTTTAGCTTGTGACATTATCATTGGAGTTGGGAGAGTGCTATCACGCGAAAGAAGTATGTCGTTGCCAATGCCTCTAGCAAAGGAGAGTGATGTTAAGAAGATTCAGACGACACCAAGAACTAAGGAATTGTGTTCGAGGATTGAGCAACTTAACCAGAACGTGGTCATTTATTTTGAAGTTGGTGGTAGGATCTACTTTGGACTAAGAGAATAATAAGGATCATTTGGAATGAGGGAATTATTGTATGTTCATTTAAATTGTTTATGTGCAATTCATTATTCAGTTACACTTGATCATGTGGTTATGGATTACACTACCTTGTTGCTATATTTGCGGAGTTCGACATGGACTCACTCTTGCAATTTCCCCCACACCTCAGGCTGGATAACAGTCTGTTAGAGACTTGAGAAGTTGGGCTTGTGATCAACCAGTCAGTTGGATCCAGTGGAGTGAAGTCTGCACCCGGAGATCAGAGTTGTCTATCCGTTGATTGCTTTATAAGGTTATCTCTTTTGCTAAGTTCGCTATATACTAAGCATTGTGAATTGATACTGCCCCTTTATTTGTAGCTATATGTGAGGTTTGTTTATCAGGGCTCACATATGGTGTGCATTCGGCATTGTCCTTGAAACCGAGTGTTGGTGTGAAGAGTAAGCTTGCATTCCCCGCAATGGTTCATTTGAGTTTACTAAAAGGAAAAAGGGGAGTCACCTAACTGTTGGAAGTTACCCGAGAATTGGTTTGGAGTTGCCTGAGAGTTGATTGGAGTAGTACCCATCCAAAATTTTGGAGTTAGTTGAGCAAGTTTCTTGGAGTAAGGATATCAGGGTATGTAAAGTAAAGTGGAATCTTTATCAAGATGAAGGAACTACTCAAGGAAGTGAAGAAGATTCAATGGCGGAATATCCCCATCTCTTTGATCACCATCTTCTGAATCTCGAGGACGAGATTCATCTTAAGGGAGGTAGAATTGTAACACCCTAAAATTTGCTTTCTTGAAAAATAGAGTTAAATTGCTTGAATTTTATATTTTTGCTCATGAAAACATAGGGAAATAATAAGTTTTTATTTAATTATAAAATTTGCCATAGCCCGTAGCAACATTTTTGTGCACACATGCTGCTGCATATATTTTATTGTGATGTATGAGTGTTGTGTGACTTTATGTTGAGAGTGAACAAAGTTTTCAAAACGTGTTTGGTAAATCGACCTTCCTTCTCTGGTATGTCTGTGTTTTTTTTCTGTCATCGAAAATTGTCTCGGCTCGCTAATCCATCTCCTATCAATTCTATTTTTATGCTCCTTGCATTTCTTTCCTTAACGTGATGGTATAATATAATATAAAAAATGATCTTTTAAGGAAACATCCATCCTTTTGTCTTTCTTAGCTGGATGATGGTTTTTCTTGTAGCCGACTAGTTCTCTTTCCTTGGAATCATCCGATGACTAAGTTGTAAGTCGTGTACATCAAGGACTCTCACGACGTTTTTCATATGCCATCTTTATTCTATATAAATAGCAGGCCTGTGTCATCGTTTCTTTTCTAAAATCCCTAACCTAAGCCAATCAATCCTGATCTAGCTGCCGCCCATCATCTTCATCTGCCGCCGCCGCTTCGTCGTCGCCCCGGGCTATCTACCGAGCTTCGCGTCGTGCCTCACCGAGCCGCTGCTGGAGCTGGACGCTTCCTTGTCGTCGAGTTCTTCGTTTTGCTTTTCATCTGGAGAACCCATGCAAGAAGCCGCCGTCATCCCTCCAAGCACCACGCCATCGTTGTTCGTTCCAGATCGTCAAAATTCCTTGTGGTGAGTTCGCCGAAATGCCTGTGCCTGCTCCATCCCTGTGTTTTTTTAACGCAGCAATCCGAGGCTTGTATCATCGAGGCTCCATCACCGGCCATGGCGCATGGCAGCACCGTGCATGCTCGGCATGTTCGTAGCTGATCCGATTAGCTTGATGACATCACTCGATGACATCATGTATGTTTTGTGGCCGTTTTTCATTACGAGAATAAATCTAGAAATACTATAGAAATACACATAAATATAAACACTCATCGTGAGACGTCCATTCTAGTAGCTTAGCTTTGAGCCGACGTGGTCTACGTGTCGATGTTTATGTGCCACATGCTTTTGTAATATATTTATTTAAATATTAAATTGGTTAATGATTATGCAAACATGTTTCTAAATAAAAGCAATTTAGGGCGAGGTCGATCATTTTATATTTAACTGTTAACTTGATTAAAGTCAAATTAAATGTGTTTCAGTATATTATGCCTATGCTAAACATGGACATCATATTCGTTTGGATATTTTCACGTGCACTCGTCTTTCGCTAAGTTAAAGTTTAATAATTTGATCGCGTGCTTATAATTAAAATATAATCAATTATACTTTAGTTTTCTTTATTCAAATATAAATTTGACTTATCGAATATGTACTTTCACTCGCTGAAAATTCTTCTAAAGTTAGAATGTTCACGCCGTAGCTTTTCGGCTTGTTCTTCCATATATAGTTAAATACCAAATTGATTAAATGTTATTAGTTATATAATTAAAAACAATATAGGTTATTATATGACGTTTCTTTTACAAATAAATATTGATTAGATTAATGGCAACTTCAATATATTTTATAATCCTAAATTTCTTAAAGCTAAACGTGGTCAGATAAAACTAATTTAGATGTCCTCATGTATTTGTTTTACAAAGATAAAGTTTAACTTGCTCAATAGATTATGTGATAAAATATATAAGGTAAGATATGATGAGATAACTCGTCTTTGAGAATTATAAGACATAATTGGACTAATCTGGATTATTAGGTTCCTCATGTTTTTCTTTTGTAATTAAAATAAATCAAGCATGTAGAGGTTTTTCTTTTCTTTTGACGATAAAATAAAACTCTGGTAGTCATTTCTTTTGACGATAGTTGTGTAGCCGGTGTTTCTTGTGATCTAGTGACCGTAGCATCTAGTTATCTTTTAGTACGATGTTTTCTCTCATGTGATGTATTGTTCTTAGTTGTCTGTATTTGTTTGCTTGTATGTTTGTCTATGCATGGTGTTTGCTTCGAGTAGAACAAGAGCGCTGGAGATCAGAATCTGAAGTGCCGAAGCTGTAGAATGGAAGATGAAGTTGATGCTTCTCTAAGCAAGTTGCTATGGGAGTAAAGCAAGTTTAAGGCAAGTATAGCTTGGGTTTTCTTTCTGTGACCATGATCTTGGGCTTGTTTAATGAAATGTGATATAAACATAAATGATGAATGTTATCCTTTGGCAAAAGCTGGAACTTACAGTACAGCTGTGAGGGCTATATGGCTCTAGCTCTAGTTGCTTAAGAAACTCTTTTCTAGCTGGTTAGAGGTCTGCGAGTTGGGCATAGGACAGCCTCTATCCTGTTGAGCCTAGCTTTGGAAGCGGCCTTTTACTTTATTTTTGGAAGGGGGGTTCCTATATCTAATGACCCTGCGGCCCTTGCCGGTTAGACGAGCTCTTGAGTGGCTTTATATGGTTCTCTGTGTTTTGGGCCTAGCTAACCCGGGCATATGAGAATCATGACTCACAGTGAAAGTGTACACCTCTGCGCAGAGTTTGATAAACTGGTATACTAGCCGTGCCCACAGATATGGGCGACCCAGAAAACTGAGGGAATTGTTGTATGTTCATTTAAATTGTTTACGTGCAATTCATTATTCAATTACACTTGATCATGTGGTTATGGATTACACTACCTTGTTGCTATATTTGTGGAGTTCGACATGGACTCACTCTTGCAATTTCCCCCACACCTCAGGCTGGATAACAGTCTGTCAGAGACTTGAGAAGTTGGGCTTGTGGTCAACCAGTCAGTTGGATCCAGTGGAGTGGAGTCTACACCCGGAGATCGGAGTTGTCTATCTGTTGATTGTTTCTAAGGTTATATCTTTTATACTGTGTACGTTATGTAATTAAGCATTGTTGTTTGATATCACCCCTCATTTATAGCTATATGTGAGATTTGTTTCTAAAGACTCACATATGGTGTGCATCAGGTTTTATCCTAAAAACCAGGTGTTACAGCAGTGCGAATTAAGGGACCCGACTACCAGAGCCCTGTTTCCCAAATCTCAGTTCCCCTTCCTGCTGACGCCTGCCGCGCCCACGGTAGTGCCTACCCCGCCTAATTCGGCAGTTGGCACTTGGCTTGGCGGCTTCGCGTCGGAACGAACGACTACCAGGCTGCAGCACAAGGGACTGTCCCCCTATGGTTATGTCTCTCTATGTCTCTGCCCTCATCCCGCGCACCGCCAAGCCAAAGGTCCAGAACGAGGGGCCTCCTCTGTCCTCTGCTTGACGACCAAAGGATGGCAGAAGGTTGTTTTTTCTAGTCTCATAATTCATTTTGGGACAGCGCTCTACTTTCGCTTGCTGTGAAGGCGGCTGTACTTTCTGGTGTTTTGCTACCAATGCCGGAAGCGCATGCAGGGCAGGTCGCAGCCCAATCAACAACTACTACAAGCCACAAAGTCGCCTAACAGGAGTGCGACATCTCCATGGACTGTAGTCCCGAGAGCGCAGGAGCTGATGTGCAGCTGCAGCCTTGTTCTCCCTAGCATCGGTAGCAAAGCACCGTTGCTCCTACACGATGAGGAGGGTCTCCTAGCATCGAAGACGAGGGCCTGCCCAATGCGCGTGCAGGGGAGTATCGCAACGGCTACGGCAGCATGAGGTTGCTGCTCTGCTTCGACGACTTTATGGTGAGCTGTGTTAGCATTGCTCAAAAGGATGATCCTAATCCTGTATCACAGAGTTAAGCAATGAACGCGAAACTGGGCCACGGTGAGGAAGTCGCACTAGGTGGCCCAGCCCAACTCACGCACTACCGGGCTAGGGTCGTGTCTGGCTAGCGTGGATCAACTCATGCATCAAGGCTTATTCGGATACACTCGTTATCTCAATCCACCTCTGTTGGAGTGCATTGAGATGAAGATGAAAATTAAAATAAGTTTCATCTCAATTCACTCAAAATACGAGTGTATCCAAACAAGACCTTGGATTGTGTCGCATGGCCTGGATCAAGCCTAAATAGGAGGTTGAGTCGTGTATGCCTGACGGACTGCCATCAGTTGCTAGTACTTATTCAAGAGAGTGATGAACACTACTAGTGCCTACGTTAAAGGAGGCAGTCAAAATGGCTTGACGGAGGCGGACAGGGCATCCGCCTCCGATTAAGTGTATGCGTTAATGGCCCTTTACGGAGGCGGGTGCCTTGGCCGCCTCCATCAACCATATTAACGTAGATGACTGCCTTAAGGAGACCGCCTATGTTAATATGCTTTAACGAAGGCGGTCATTAGAAGGTACCCGCCTCTGTTAAAGGATTAACGAGATGGCCCTGTTTAAAAAATATTTTTTTGCCATTTTATTTGAATTCTGTTTTCATAGTATAAACACAGACAAAGATATATAATATTGTGGAGATCCCTTTTATGCTCCTTTTTAATATTGTCGCAGATATGTTAAGAGTCATCATAAAGAGGGTGAAAGATGATTGGTGGATCAATGGTATAGTACCACATCTAGTTGATGACGGCTTATCTATTCAATAATATGCAGACGAACAGTTCGAAAAAAATATGGATATGACACCATTCTTTTTATCAACATCATCTTGAAGAAAGCTCATAATATGAAGCTCTTGCTTTGTGTGCATTCGAGGAGGTGTTAGGTCTCAAAATAAATTTCCATAAAAGCGGGGTTGTATTGCTTTGGAGATGTCCAATATATTCCGCTACAGAGCGGGTAATCTTCCAATCAATTATTTAGTTTTTTCCATTATAAGAAATAAAGAAAAGAAATTGGAAGAAAGTGGAGGAGTGGTTTGAGAATATACTCAGTAGTTGGAAAGATAAACACCGAGTTCCTAATATTTTCTTCCTAAAAATATGAAGTTTTACAACTCCTAAAAAGTATTGGAAGGAATAAAGAAGGTCATCTCCAAGAGTTTTTAATAATCCACTCCTAAAACATATAAGACAATTTTACATCAGGAATCCTATACTATTTCTAAATTATCCTAACCACTTTTATATATTCTTTCTCTCTTGTACATTTGCATCAGGAACTCTTTCCTACTCTTTATCCTTTCCACGCCCTTCCAATTTTAGATTGGCCGATAAACACACGTGGGAGAGATAAGATACGCGCGACTCGGAAGCGCGTAACTTTACGCAGAACATGGTGACTTTTCTCAAGTTCTAAAAGATTAGGAGTTGTTGGAGAGGGGTTTTTTCTCATCTTGATAAAAACCAAGGATTAGGAAGGGATTTAGGGAACTGTTGGAGATGCTCTATGAAGATTAAGCATGATTTCCTTCATTTTGGATCATTCATTCACTACAAGGATTTCCCCCTAATGCCACGCCACATGATTGCAACACTACTAATTTGGTTGCCATAGGGGGTCGTATTGCAACCTTTCCGTGAAATGGTTGCAATATATGCATATAATGCAACGGACTAAATATGTTGTAATATGTGTGATTTGTCGTTGCAAGAGTCTGCTACTGCAACCATTTTAGAATTGTGTTGCGATTAGTTGGCGTCATTGCCCTGGCGCTTTGGAAATGCATTAGTATTGATTTTTCGTTGCAATTACTTGGTGTTATTGCAACTATATTGGATTTGGTTGCTTTTGCTTAGCTATTGCCATGGTTATTCTGGGTTGCAATAGTCTTCAGTAGTATTACAATTGCTAGGTGGTTATTGCAACAAGAATTCTGAAATGGTTGCATTAGCATGTTTCTATTGCCATGGTGTTGCTATAGACTAAAGTATTTGGTGGGCCTTTCTTTATCTAGAACCCAACAGCATATGTGAACGTTATGTTGGTTTGAGATGCATACGACTCTCCCATCGATCGATCATCGTCATCTGGATCGGGCACACCTGGCCAGCAGCCTTCGGCTGGCTCCCTAGATGTGCCGTCTCCTAGAACGCCAGTCATGCCCGGTCCTTGGGGGGGGGGGGGGGGGGGGGGGGGGAGCTCTGCGACCACATTGGGCCCTCGAGGTCAAGGGACCAACCCCATATATATCATATATTAGATATGTTCCCATGTGTTGCAGGTTGTCACGAATTTTTCCCACGCCTAATATTTTACTTTGTTTATTTAATTAATACTCATAAGCTGTTTTAATCATTTTAGAAAAATAATAGAAAGCTAATAAATAATAGAAAACAATAGTAAGCAAAGGGTCTAATCCTATACATGTATACTCCGTATTCTAAAAAAAACGCCCAACCAATCTCATAACAGCTATGTCTTCAAAAAAATCTCGTAACAGGAACCTACGAGACCCGGTCAAAAAAAAAAAGAAACCTACGACATGTTTCCTCCTAAGTTACGCACGCCAAAAAAAAGGCCTAACGAATCGTAACAGCTACGAGACCCGGTCAAGAAAAACCTACGAGAGGTTTGCCTTCTGAGTTCCGCACGCCGCTGCCGCTCCTCTCCATCGATCGTTCGGTGATTTTGGTGGTTCAATTGTTTCTCGCCGAGTCGCTCCATTGCGGTGATCCGATCGCCGCTCCATTGCGCGGTTGTCGGCCGTTGCGACGTCGCCGGCGGCCGGCAGCCCAACTCACGTAGCCACTACGTGACTCCTACGCAAGCGACGAGTCCTCGTCAGGTGCTCCAGGTACGGTTCGTTTGCCCAGTTGCTCCTACTTCCCTTTGTTGATCTACGAAAAATAATCAATGTTTAATTTACCTCCAAATTTTTTCTCTCCTTTGGCGCTGCTTGCTGCCTTTGTATATAGGTAGTTCCCTAGCTTCCTGCCTTCCTTGATCAATCGGCTATTGGGCATTGGCCATCGCCAATCGTTGCCGGCGTGCTGTGTACTGCGCTGCGCTCAGGCCTCCGCCGTCCTGGCCTCCGGCGCTGCGCGCCCTGCTGCTTGCCTGCTCGTGCCAACTGCCAAGAACCAGGGACGTGCTGCTTGCCTGATTGGCTGATTGCCTCTCTCTGTCCAATTCCATCAGGCATCATCCGATCCAGGTAATTTAATTTATTCTATATTTATATTTTGTCTGTTTGTATATTTCATGCTTTAGAGGACAATGCTCTGTATTTTGGTCCCTTCAGTTTTAATAAAATAGCTGGGGAGCAACGCTCCACAGTTTTCAGTTCAAAGAGAATTTACCTCCAATCATATATTTATTTACCTCCAATTTGTATTCTTCAGAGGACAAGATTTGGCAATCCCATAAGACATACGGTTCAAAGTGCATACGTGCAGTTAGGGCATTCTGATCTAAGAGTTGAGACTATTTAGTGGATAATCATTATCTCAAGTTGTCAACTAGGTAATTTACTAACTTTTGATACCTTTGTGTGTGTATACATATATTGAAAGGATCAAGATGCCCAAGAGGAGGTGAATTGGGCTAATTCTAAATTTCTTTGCAATAATTAAATTCTACGGTTAGCTCAATTAACCCCTTGTGCCTAAAAAGTGTTTCTAATTGTTCTACCGCACAAAAGACTTGCAACCTATGTTTTAATCCTACTCTATCATGGCAATTCTAAGAATGTAAATGACAAGAATTGAATTACTCAAAGTAAATGCTCAAAGTAAAGAGAGGAGGAAGAACGCAACAATGTTTCGCCGAGGTATCGGAGAGTCGCCACTCCCCACTAGTCCTCGTTGGAGCACCTGCGCAAGGGTGTAGCTCTCCCTTGATCCGCGCAAGGATTAAGTGCTTTCTACGGGTTGATTCTTCGACACTCCGTCGCGGTGAATCACCCACAACCGCTCACAACTTGAGTTGGGTCATCCACGATCTCTCCAGATGATCACCAAGCTCCCAATCACCACCAA
Source organism: Miscanthus floridulus (assembly GCF_019320115.1). Taxonomy (NCBI): domain Eukaryota; kingdom Viridiplantae; phylum Streptophyta; class Magnoliopsida; order Poales; family Poaceae; genus Miscanthus; species Miscanthus floridulus. The sequence continues at coordinate 14,018,429 of NC_089583.1, forward strand.
GCCGTCTAGGTGATGGCGATCACCAAGAGTAACAAGCACGAACTCTCACTTGACCACGACAAGCCTAATGAGAAGGGTGGATGCACACTTTGCTACTCTTGATCTCACTAATGAGGGCTCTCTTTGGGATTCTCAAATCTCAATCACCTCACTAGGACCTTGCTCTTCTTGGCACTCTCTAAGGTCTTTCTTGGCTATTGGAATGAGCAAAAGTACCTCCACACACGAGTAGAGGTGGTATTTATAACATGGGCTGAAAAACAAACTGTTATGTGCCTCTACGGGGTGACCGGACGCTCCAGTCATATTGACCGGACGCTCCGGTCAGTACACCTCGAACTCCAGTGTTTACAGTATGACCGGACGCCTCCGGTCATGATTTTCCCTCTCTAGAACCTTACTGGAGTCGACCGGACGCTGGCTCTCAGCGTCCGGTCACTTCACCTCTCAGCGTCTGGTCGCGCCAGACGATTTCACCTTGGTCAAATGAACTGACCGGACTCTGCGCCAGCGTCCGGTCAGTATTTGACCCTCCATTCACTTCCAACTCACGATCATATGTGAATGAAGTTTGCTCCATTGGATCTAAGGGCTATTTTGGAGCTACCTAGTGCTAGTTTTAACAAGTGTGCACCACACCTAACTCACTAGACTCACCTAGGTCAAGCTACCCGTCCATACCCCCCTTAATAGTACAGCCAAAGGAAAAACAAAGTCATAAACTACTCTAAGTGTCACTCCAACTCCAATTGACACTTAGAACTAGTCCATCCTTAACCTTGCCGTCCATCCTTTGAAAACCGAAACGATTTCCATCGTAGGGGCATGACCACCATGATTGCCCAATTGATCTCCATTACCATGACCCAACTTAACTGCCTCTACAAAACACACATTAGTCATAGTAATCTTGTATTGTCATTAATCACCGAAACCCAACTAGGGGCCTAGATGCTTTCATATATATATTAGAGTGGATTTTCTGAAACAGATGGTAACTGCCCACCGGGGGGTGGTAGCTGCCGTCGCTGCTGGATGTTGGACGCTGCCTGGAGGGAGCAAACATATAGGGTGCATGACATGTGAAAGCATCTAGGCCCCTAGTTGGGTTTTGGTGATTAATGATAATACAAGATTACTATGACTAACCTATGTTTGCAGATGTAATTAAGTTAGGTCATGGTAATAGAGATTGATTGGGCAATCAAGGTTTGTCATGCCCCTATGATGAAAATCATTTCGGTTTTCAAAGGATGGACGACAAGGTTAAGGATGGACTAGTTCTAAGTGTCGTTTGGTGTTAAAGAGACACTTAGAGTAGTTTAGGACTTTGTTTTCAAATATTGACCTGACGCTGAGAGGTGAAGTGATCAGACGCTGAGAGCCAGCGTCCAGTCGACTCCAGTAAGGTTCTAGAGAGGGAAAATCACGACCGAACGTGTCCGGTCAGTGCTGACCGGACGTTGGCCAGTGTCCGGTCACACTGTAAACACTGGAGTTCAGGGTGTACTAACCAGAGCATCCAGTCAACATGACCGGAGCATCCGGTCACCCCGCAGAGGCACATAACGGTTCGTTTTCAGCCCATGTTATAAATAGAACCTCCACTCATGTGTGGGGGTACTTTTGCTCATTCCAATAGCTGAAAAACACCTTAGAGAGTGCCAAGAAGAGCAAGGTCCTAGTGAGGTGATTGAGATTTGAGAATCCCAAAGAGAGCCCTCATTAGTGAGATCAAGAGTAGCAAAGTGTGCATCCACCCTTCTCATTAGGCTTGTCATGGTCAAGTGAGAGTTCGTGCTCGTTACTCTTAGTGATCGCCATCACCTAGACAGCTTGGTGGTGATTGGGAGCTTGGTGATCATCCGGAGAGCTTGTGGATGACCCAACTCAAGTTGTGAGCGGTTGTGGGTGATTTACCGCGACGGAGTGTCGAAGAATCAACCCATAGAGAGCACTTGATCCTTGCGCAGATCAAGGGGGAGCTACACCCTTGCGCGGGTGCTCCAACGAGGACTAGTGGGGAGTGGCGACTCTCCGATACCTCAGCAAAACATCGCCGCGTTCCTCCTTCTCTATTTACTTTGAGCACTTTGAGCATTTACTTTGAGCAATTAAATTCTTGTTTTTACATTCATAGAATTGCCATGCTAGAGTAGGATTGAAACTTAGGTTGCAAGTCTTTTGTGCGGTGGAACGATTAGATACACTTTCTAGGCACAAGGGGTTAATTGGGCTAACCATAGGATTTAATTATTGCAAAGAAATTTAGAATTATCCCAATTCACCCCCCCTCTTGGGCTTCTTGATCCTTTTAATTGGTATCGGAGCCTCATGCTCACATATTTAGGCTTAACCGCCTAGTGAAAGATGTCTCACGGGGATGGACCTCCTCCTATCTTTGAGGGGGATGATTTTCCTTATTAGAAAATTCGTATGGAGGCGTACTTAGAAGCTCTAGATGTTGGAATACTTAGAGCCGCCTCTCAAGGCTTCCCAACACCTAAGGATGCCGCACACCCACAAGGCGATGAGTTGAATTACGAAAAATGGAATGCAAAGGCTAGAAACACCATATTTAGAGGCCTTTGTAAAGATGTGTTCAACCGGGTGAGGAACCACAAAGACTCTCGTGCACTATGGTCGGATGTTTGTGTGCTCCATGAGGGAACAAAGAGTGAGCATGAGGAACGCTATCATCTTGTCATGAAAAAGCTCAACTCTTTTGAAATGCTTCCTAAAGAATGTGCTAATACGATGTATTCACGTTTGAATGTTCTTGTAGAGGAAGTTAATGGGCTTGAACACACTCAAATGCAACCATCCAATGTTGTAAGAAAGATCTCGAGTGTCCTCCCTATTGACAAATATGGTCATATTGTGACCGTGCTACATCAAGGTGATCTTTCCACCGCTACACCGACACAAATCTTGGGAAAGATCAATGCTCATGAGATGTACATGCACATCACACCTCAAGATGGCTCATCCTCTACAAAGAAGAAAGAAAAAGACTTAGCATTCAAAGCTAGCCAAGAGAAGGGCAAAGCAAGGCTTGAGTATGAGAGCTCAAGTGATGATGAAAGCCTTGCTCTCATGGTGAAGAAAACCACCAAGATGCTAAAGAAGCTCAACAAGAGTGGCATCAAGTTCGATGGCAAGAAGAAGAAGTTCTTCACTAGCTCTAGAAGGAAGCCAATCTCCAAGATGGATTGCTACAATTGTGGAGAACTTTGTCATCTAGCTCACCAATGCACAAAACCCAAGAAAGACAAGTTCAAGAACAAGAACAAGGGCAAGAAAGATGACTCAAGCAGTGATGATGAAGATGAGAAGAAAAAGAACAAGCCATACAAGAAGAGAGATGGCAAGAAGGACTTCCACACAAAGAAGAAGAGTGGAAAGGCTTACATCGTCGGTGATTGGCTCATGGACATTGATTCATCTAGTGGATCATCCGATGATGATAGTAACAACGAGAAGGTGGCCGCCATTGTTATTGACTCATCATCTTCACCACCACCACTGCCATCATCCTCTACACACCTATGCCTTATGGCCAAGGGTGAACGCAAGGTATCAAATGATGATGATAGTAGTGGTGATGAACATGCTAGTAATGATGATAGCGATAGTGATGATGAAGAATATGAGTCACCTACTTATGATGATCTTGCAAGATTGCTAAAACAATACACTAAGATCATTATAAAGACTAGAGCTAAGAATGAAAAGCTAGAGGCTAAAAATGATGCACTTTTAGCAAAATGTGATATAGCGGAAAAGGCTAGTGTTGAGCTTAGAGAAGCAAATGATGCTATGTCATCCAAACTCAAGGAGCTCAAATCTTCTAAGAAAGAGCTTAAAGATAAACATGATAAACTTGAGTGGGTGCACAAAGAGCTCATCACTAGCCACAACATGCTAAAAGAAGAATATACAACTCTTAAGATTAATCATGATAGTCTTGTCATTTCTCAAGAATTTTTATCCAATGAGCCACATGATGCTACTAACGATGTTGTTAAGATTGATATAGCTACATCATGTGATGATTTGATCATTGAGAGCATTGAGCAAGGTTCTAGTAGCAAGGGCAAGCAAGTGGTTGAGGCCGATGATTATGATGAGTTTGTCAAGCTCAAGAATGACAATGCAAAGCTCAAGAAAGATCTTGAAGAAATCAAAAGCCACAACACTATTGTGCTAGAAACTCTTGATCATGATGGTGACTTGATCCTTAAGAATGAGAAGCTCAAAGAAGAAAACAAGAAGCTCAAGGAAGAGAAGAACAATGATGCTCTTAAGGAAGAGAACAAGAAGCTCAAGTTGGAAAAAGAGCATCTCAAGATTGGTTTGAGCAAGTTCACTAGAGGCAAGTATCTTCAAAGTGAGCTTCTAATGAACACCGTTATGAAGATGGATAGAAGTGGCATTAGGTACATGGCAAACAAAGAGAAGAAGGCTCAAGCTCAACATCAACAAAAGCCAAAGCCAAAGAAGTATTTTGAGTGTGCACAAGAAGGCCACTTTGCTCATGAGTGCCAAACTCCACCACCACAACCCTTGCCCAAGCATGCTAGACCTTTTGCCTTCAATGCTCACTACATGCTTAGAAAGGATTCTAGTGGGAAAATGAAAGTGATGTTCTTAGGACCTCCCAACAAGAATAGGCCTAAGAAAATTTGGGTTGCAAAGTCACTTGTTGAGAAGGTGAAGGGCCCTCAATAAGTTTGGGTTCTTAATGCTTGATCTCTTGTGTGTAGGTGAACTACAAGACCGGTGGAAGTCATTGGGTTATTGATAGTGGTTGCACACAACATATGACCGGTGATCCTTGTATGTTCACCTCACTAGATGAAGAAGTAGATGGACAAGAAAGAATCACATTTGGAGATAATTCAAAGGGCAAGGTTAAAGGATTGGGCAAAGTGGCAATATCAAATGATCATTCAATCTCCAATGTGCTATATGTTGCTTCATTGAGCTTCAACTTGCTATCCGTTGGGCAATTGTGTGACCTTGGCTTCCAATGCTTGTTTACCGAGAAGGAAGTTGTTGTATCCAAGAAGGATGATGATCAAGTTATATTCAAAGGATTTAGATACAACAACTTATATCTAGTGGACTTCACCTCCGAAGATGCAAACTTGAAGACTTGCCTATTCACCAAAACAACACTTGGGTGGCTATGGCATAGAAGACTTGCTCATGTTGGGATGAGCTCACTCAAGAAGCTAACGAAGAATGATTTGGTGAGAGGGTTGAAGGATATGAAGTTTGAGAAGGACAAGCTTTGTAGTGCATGTCAAGCAAGCAAGCAAGTTGCAAATACTCATCCAACCTTATGAGTTACTCAATGGGAAGAAGCCGGACGTCTCCTTCTTTAGGGTGTTTGGTTGCAAATGCTACATCTACAAGAAGCGTCAACACCTAGGGAAGTTCCAAAGACGTTGTGATATTGGTTTTCTTGTTGGTTACTCATCAAAGTCCAAAGCATATAGAGTATTTAATCATGCCACCGACTTGGTTGAAGAAATATATAATGTGGAATTTGATGAATATAACGGCTCCCAAGGAGCACATGAGAATCTTGATGATGTAGGTGATGAACCATTGAGGGAGGCTATGAAGAACATTCCGGTTGGAGACATCAAGCCTAAAGATGATGAACATGATGTACAAGTGATTGATCCACCTTCTTCATCAAATGTGCCACAAGATGATGAAAAAGATAGGAGAGTAGAAAATGAAGATACTCATGTCTCCCATGAGCAAATGGTGGTACAAGCATAAGATGTTGATGCTCCACAACCTCCCCCTCAAGTGGTCAATAGAAGAAATACACCTCTACTACAAGATCATCCACAAGATCTCATCATAGGGAGTCCATCAAAGGGTGTAATGACTCGCTCACAAAAACTTGCTTCATTTATTGCTCATCACTCTTTTGTCTCTTGCTTTGAGCCTACTAAGGTAGAAGAAGCTCTTCAAGATCCGGATTGGATAAATGCTATGCATGAAGAGTTGAACAACATCACCCGCAATGAAGTGTGGACTCTTGAAGAGCGGCCTAAAGGTGCAAGAGTCATTGGAACAAAGTGGGTGTTCCGAAACAAGCAAGATGATCATGGTGTTGTTGTGAGGAACAAGGCAAGACTAGTTGCAAAGTGGTTCTCTCAAGTTGAAGGTTTGGATTTTGTAGAGACCTTTGCACCGGTTGCAAGACTAGAAGCCATCCGTATCCTCCTTGCATATGCATCACATCATGAAATGAAATTATATCAAATGAATGTGAAAAGTGCATTTTTAAATGGCTTTATTAATGAACTAGTCTATGTTGATCAACCTCCCGGGTTTGAAGACCCTAGATATCCTAATCATGTTTATAGGTTGTCCAAGGCATTATATGGGCTTAAGCAAGCCCCAAGAGCTTGGTATGAGCGCCTTTGGGACTTCCTCATTGAGAAGGGCTTCACCATTGGGAAGGTCGACACCACACTATTCACCAAGAAGCTTGATGGGCATATCTTCATTTGTCAAGTGTATGTTGATGATATCATCTTTGGATCATCAAATGAAGATTCTTGCAAAGAATTTGGTGAATTGATGTCAAAAGAGTTCGAGATGTCAATGATTGGAGAGCTTACATTCTTTCTTGGTTTTTAAGTCAAGCAAATGAGAGAAGGGATCTTCATCTCTCAAGAGAAATATACAAAAGATCTTCTCAAGAGATTTAAGATGGATGAATGTAAGCCAATCAAGACACCAATGCCAACTAATGGACATCTCGACCTAGATAAGGGAGGTAACAAGGTTGATCAAACTCTCTACCGTTCTATGATTGGTAGCTTGTTATATTTAACTGCATCTAGGCCCGACATCATGTTTAGTGTGTGCATGTGTGCTAGATTTCAAGCTAATCCTAAGGAAACATATTTAATTGCCGTAAAAAGAACCCTTAGGTATCTGAAGCACACACCAAGCATTGGCCTTTGGTATCCCAAAGGAGCTATATTTGAATTAGTTGGCTATTCCGATTCGGATTATGCCAGTTGCAAAGTTGATAGAAAAAGCACATCCGGAGGGTGCCATTTGCTTGGTATATCACTTGTGTCTTGGTCCTCCAAGAAACAAAATAGTGTGGCCTTGTCCACCGCCGAAGCGGAATACATTGCCGCGGGTGCTTGTTGTGGACAAATACTTTATATGAAACAAACTTTGCTAGACTATGGTGTAGTTCTAGAAAAAGTACCTCTTTTGTGCGACAATGAAAGTGCGGTAAAACTTGCAAACAATCCGGTTCAACACTCTCGCACAAAGCATATAGATATCCGCCATTGCTTTCTTAGAGATCATGTTGCTAAAAATGATATATCATTAGAAGGTGTAAGGACCGATGATCAATTGGCGGATATCTTCACTAAACTACTAGATGAGGCAACATTTTGTAGATTGCGGAATGAGCTCAATGTTCTTGATTTTAGTAACTTCACTAAAAGATGAGCTTGTGTTGTCCCTTGCATTGCATTGTAATATACATCACGTTTAATGTTTTGTAATGCATATAGGGCTTGTCTAACATGGTTAAGATAACCGCCAAAAAGCGTGTGAAGAAGCTTAACCTTGGATCAAAACTTGACAAGCAACTAGATTTACTTACAAGTATTGCATATGCATGAATGTTGTTTTGTCGTTTATCTTAATTTGCCCTCCTATTTGCCTATTTTCTTAAAAAGAATTATAGCCTAGGCAAAATATTTTGAAAAACTTGAGGGTTTGAGAGAGGTCACTCACATCGGTCCCAATTGGTGTTTATTTGGATCTTATTGGAATTGGGACTTGATTGGGAATAGGCAGCACAAAGAACTTTGAAGATTTGCTGGAAAAGGAGTGACCGAACGCTGCACCGGACTCTGATGTCCAGCGTTCGGTCAGTTCACAGAAGGTGAACAGCTACCGAGAAGGAGTGATCGGACGCTGAAACAGTGTTTTCCCAGCGTCCGGTCAGATGGAGGTTCAGCGTCCGGTTGATCATGAAGGTGTCAAGGCAAGGTGACTGGACTCTGGCTGCGTCCAGTCGGTGTCCACCGGATGTGTCCGGTCGCGATTCTAGAGGATTTGGACCTCTCTGGAATCGACCGGACGCTGGGTGGCAGCGTCCGGTCGCTGCCACCGGAGCGTCTGGTCAATAGGGAACATGCGTTTTCAGGACTCTCACTCCGTTTCCTTTTTCATCCCGCGGGGAATCCTCTTATAACCGAAACCAGCCACGCTTTTTTGATCTATTCTGCCGTGCCTGCCAACCCTAGGAATGCCGTGCCCACGCTCGCGTATCTCGCCGTCGCCGCCCTGCTCCAGCACCGCCATACGCCCCGCGCCGCCGCACTCTGCCTGGGTCGTGCAACCGCAGCGCCACCCTCTGCGCTAGCAGCCGCCGCTTGCCATCTGTGCCTACGCCCTGCTCCCGCACCGCCAGCACCTCCCCGAGCCACACCTCCACTGCCCTAGCTATCGCCAAGCTCCGCAACCATAGCACCACCCCTGCAGTGCCCTAGCGCCCTCATTGCATCCTCACCAGTGATTTCAATTGCAATCCAGTGCCGCCGATCCACACCACTGCTAACCCTGGCCTTGCGATTCGGTGGTTCCCCGCGCGTTGTTTCTTTTCTTCTCGGATTGCCAGTTTGTCAGGTAGCAAGCCCACGTTTCAATTTTGTACCTAATTGCTTGCTTTTATAGGATTTCGTGTCTCTAGAAGAATAATTAAAATTATTTGTATATCCTATCTATTCCATCGTGCAGCGAGTCGGTGTCGTTGAAGTGTTAGTGGCAGTTGTCAGTTAACTCGAGGCCAAGCTCGCGAGTACAAATCGAGGCCAAGCCTCAAAAGTGTCAGCGACATTTGTTCTTTGTCAGAGGCAGTAGCTCTTGTCAGATGGCTCGTGTGAAGAACACCAGAGGTGGTCCATGTGATGAGGATCCGAGGCGTCCGCCTCGCTTGCCTGTAGATCCAAAAGGCAAGGCAACGAAGAAGATTGCAATAAAGAAGCGCAAGTACCCAGATGTAGAGACAGCTAGAGCAGCCACAGTTGCAAAGGCTACGGATCATGCCGAGAGAGGAGGTGCGCGTAGTGGAGTCCGGATCGCAGATCAGCTTTCACCAGAAGCGAGGGCTACACTTGAGCAAGTTAAGTGCCTTCATGGTGGTCCAGTTGGGACTCTTATGATTGGTGGACGGCGTCATGCTATTGATGAGGGTCAGCCTCAGGGTGAGTCACAGCAGCAGGCACCACTAGCAGAGCAGACTCAGGAGGCTTAGGAGGGGCGGCAGGTCGAGGAGACAGAGTAGGCACCTCAGCCACAGCTTCGCCGCTCTAGTCGCACCCATGCTCCAGTCACACCAAGGGTAGATACATAGCGAAGGGGTTCTCGTCCACCACCTAGACCACAGGGTCTGCCCCCAGTGACACACTTGGACTTAAGGGTCGCCACGGCCAAGTAGGTGCAACAGCTTAGGTTTGTGGACTTTGAGAAGTGGTTCCCATCGAGGAGAGATGACAGAGCATCAGAGGTCTTCTACACACCACTCCAGGAGGATTTCTACAATGCATACCTTAACAGTGGTGCTGTATTCAGATCTTAGAGTGTGTGCCACATTGATTCTATAGTTGCAGCAGCTGGAGAGCACATTCGCCCCTACCTTGCATATCTGCCGGGGCTGATAGATTTGATTGGACGGACTGGATTATATGTTCCATCTTAGGTTCATCAGTTCTATGCTTCTCTCTGGATTGACCCGCACCATAACATTATTCACTTTGCATTCAGAGGCAGAGATTACCAGCTGATGAGCACTAGGGTCAGGGAGATACTCAGGCTTCAGGAGTAGCCTGTCAGACTTCATGAGGTTTGCTATGGACAGACATCGCCTCCCAGATGCCCACATGGTGGTATGGTGCCCTCCTATAGACTTGGTTTGCCACTGCTTCATTGAGCCCTTCGGCGAAGGGTCGCGCAGGAACCCTAGTGATCTTACTCCTACTGCTCGTGTGCTTGAGGCTATCATGAGGAGGACGTTGCTACCGAGGATGGGGTATCACGAGGGCTTTACTCGCATACAGTTGTGGGTTATCAACTCTCTGATGCAGCAGATAGTCTTTGATATTTTGGATCTTCTTTAGTTAGAGATGGAGGACACTATAGCTGAGGGCTTTAGAGGTCACAGGCAGCTACCCTATGCTCACTGGATCACATTCCTTATCCACAGAGTAGTCACTGTGAGGCCCTAGAGATGCTAGCTGAGTACAGTGGTGCTACGACAGAGTTCCCTTCTTATAACCTGACTCAGATGATCCGGCATAGTACACCTACAGCACCTAGTCAGCCACGCCGTCGTCCAGAGGTGCCAGAGACTATAGCCCAGCAGGATGATATTATCAAGGGTATTGCAGCTACCGATGAGGAGCATCTTGCTTAGCAGGAGAGGATGGTCGAGAGCGACCGCAGCGATAGCTCAGATGATGATTACCTGGCTATCCCTCAGATGCCTCCTCAGCGACATGACCATGAGGCCGGTAGCTCTAGTTTAGTGCCACCTGCCCGGTAGACAGACCTCGCTCTCCTTGCTATACTTGAGCGGATGAGGCAGGACCAGGCATGCCAGGCTCAGGAGATAGCTGCTACATTTGCATAGTTCCAGACGCAGCAGGATGAGTTCCAGTGCCAGTAGCAGGCGATCCAGCACCAGCAGCTGGCTATTCAGCAGCAAACGCAGGCTCTACAGCACCAGCAGCAGGCCATGCATCAGCAGAAGATCCTCATGCAGCAGTAGCTTCTTGGATTTATGAAGCATGTAGTGATAGCTATTGGGGCTCCACCGCCACAGCCTTCGCCCTAGCTTGGTCAGCCTGCCACCACTTCCATGACTCCAGCGTTACAACCTAGTGGGCTTCAGAGTCAAGGATAGCCACCAGCATAGTTTGCTTCTCCTACAGAGCAGGTGTCCTAGTGGTTTGCTACGTCAGTGCGAGCCCCACAGTTCACACCATTTCGTACGGGCTTCACACCGGCTGAGACGTCCTCGCTGCTAGTGCTAGAGACCACAGTGTCCAGGAGCCTTGGCGCTTTCTTCAGTGAGTTGACAGGGCACCCTACACCGCCAGACCTACATGTCCCTATACCTACCACCATTGCTCTAGTGACAGGCACGACAGAGACGCTCCCTTCCTCAGTGGCATCATCAAAGCCAGCTGCTTCAGTCATACCAGCACAGCCTACAATAGCTCCAATCTCTGATCCAACCTAGACTGCTTCAGCATCGCTTCTAGCTATAGAGGGTCAGATAGCTCAGAGCTCCGGATTAGATGATGATGGCACTCGGTTCCAGCTCGCTCCTCGTACCTCAGCGCCTAGCTCATCCACTGTAGCCCCGCCGACCGACCCTTAGGTTTTGGTGTTTGACGCCAAAGGGGGAGAGGGTTTGAGTATGTTAGCCTTAGGGGGAGCGACATATCTAGGGGGAGCTTAGTTATTATATTAGCTTATCTATTACATTTGGAGTTTTTATGTGTGATACACTATTATGCATTCATCGTGTGTTTACTTTCATGCATGGAACTATATATATGTGATAGTGATATCTTCATGACCATGATATATGATATGTGTGCTCTCTACTTTGAATCATTTATATGTCATATCACTTGTGCTATGCTCATTTGCTTTTGCTTCCGCATTTTACTCCGATGCAAATGAGCTTTATTACTTGTACTCATGCTTATTTCATATCTTTTGAGTACATCATGTTGGCTTGGGTCATATAAGCTTGCCTAACACCTTTGTTCTTATTGCCAAAAGCTTATATGATCCAAGCATGTTAAAAACCTCAACTCTTTCACATACTCGAGGTGGTATTGTCATCAATCACCAAAAAGGGGGAGATTGAAAGCATCTAGGCCCCTAGTTGGGTTTCGGTGATTAATGACAATACAAGATTACTATGACTAACATGTGTTTTGCAGAGGCAATTAAGTTAGGTCATGGTAATGGAGATCGATTGGGCAATCATGGTGGTCGTGCCCCTATGATGGAAATCATTTCGGTTTTCAAAGGATGGATGACAAGGTTAAGGATGGACTAGTTCTAAGTGTCGATTGGAGTTGGAGAGACACTTAGAGTAGTTTAGGACTTTGTTTTTCCTTTGGCCATACTATTAAGGGGGGTATGGACGGGTAGCTTGACCTAGGTGAGTCTAGTGAGTTAGGTGTGGTGCACACTTGTCCCAAAGGAGCTATATTTGAATTAGTTGGCTATTCCGATTTGGATTACGTCGGTTGCAAAGTTGATAGAAAAAGCACATCCGGAGGGTACCATTTGCTTGGTAGATCACTTGTGTCTTTGTCCTCCAAGAAGCAAAATAGTGTGGCTTTGTCCACCGCCGAAGCGGAATACATTGCCGTAGGTGCTAGTTGTGCACAACTACTTTACATGAAGCAAACTTTGCTAGACTATGGTGTAGTTCTAGAAAAAGTACGTCTTTTATGTGACAATGAAAGTGCCGTAAAACTTGCTAATAATCCGGTTCAACACTCTCGCACTTAGCACATAGATATTCGCCATCACTTTCTTAGAGATCATGTTGCAAAGAATGATATTTCATTAAAAGGTGTAAGGACCGAGGATCAATTGGCGGATATCTTCACTAAACCGCTAGATGAGGCGACTTTTTGTCGATTGCGGAATGAGCTCAATGTTCTTGATTTTGGCAACTTCACTAGAAAATGAGCTTGTGTTGTCCCTTGCATTGCATTGTAATATACAACATGTCTACTTTGTGGTAATGCATATAGGGCTTGTCTAACATTGTTAAGATAACCGTCGAAAAGCGTGTGAAGAAGCTTAACCTTGGATCAAACTTGACAAGCAACTAGAATTACTTTCAAGTATTGCATATGCATGTATGTTGTTTTGTCGTTTATCTTAAATCACCCTTTTAATTGCCTATTTTCTTAAAAAGAATTATAGACTAAGGCAAAATACTTTGAAAATTTTGAGGGTTTGAGAGAGGTCACTCACATCAGTCCCAATTGGTGTTTATTTGGATCTTATTGAAGTTGAGACTTGATTGGGAACAGGCAGCTCGAAGGAACATTTAAGATCTGCTGAAAAAGAGTGATCGGATGCTGCACCGGACTCTGAAGTCCAATGTCCGGTCAGTTCATAGGAGGTGAACCGTGCTGCGGAGGAGCGACCGGACGCTGAAAACAGTGCTCTCCTAGCTTCCGGTCAGATTGTGGTTCAGCGTCCGATCAAACAAAGGTGATCACGGCAGTGAGGTCCGAACTCTAGTTGCATCCGGTCGAGGTTCATCGGACGCGTCTGGTCACAACTCCGGAGGTTTTGGACCTCTCTGGAGTCGACCGGACTCTGGGTGGCAGCGTCCGGTTGTTGCCACTGGAGCGTCCGGTCAATAGATTTTGTGCGGGAACCAAACTCTTATACTTTTCCTTTCCTGTCACGTTGGGGGCCACCATAAAATCAAGCCACGCCACCGTGACCTAATCCCTCAACCCGCTCCAGCGCCGACATCGCCGAGCCACCACATCGCATCCACGCCATCTTCCTCGCCTCCCGCAGGGCCGCTATCCCACACCGTTGCGCCCACGCTCTAGCGCCACCGTCCCGCGCCGCTCCCGAGTGCCATAGCGCCGCCGTGCTCCTCCACACCGCAGTGCCCTATTCTAGCATCACCATGCCCTAGCGCTGCTCTATTCCGCCATCCACGCGCTAGCCCCGCCACCAGAGCCTCACTGGAACCCTAGCTGCCCTCCACGCCGTGCCACATTGCGCCACTGCTCCAACAGTGCCACCGATCCACTACGCATTGCCAACCCTAACCCTAGGCGATTCCCGGTGGTTTCCCGCATGTCGTTCCTCTTCTCATCGTTTCGCTGGTTCGTCAGGTAGCAAGCCCTCATTTCCAATTTTGTATCTATTGCTTACTTTCTTAGGGTTTCGTATCTCTAGATGAATAATTAAAATTATTTGTATATCCTATCTATTCTATCATGCAGCGAGTCGGTGCCGTTGTGGTCCTATTTGTAGTTGTCAGTCAACTCGGGGCCAAGCTCGCAAGTATGGATTGAGGCCAAGCCTCGAAAGTGACAGTTGGCAGTTGATCTTTGTCAGTGGTAGTTGTTCTTTTTAGCTCCATCAGATGGCTCGTGTCAAGAACGTTGGAGGAGGTCCTAGTGATGAGGATCCGAGGCCCCCAGTTCACCTACCGGTAGATGTGAAAGGAAAGGCAACCAAGAATCTTGCAACAAAGAAGCGCAAGTATGCAGATGCTGACACTGAGAGTGCAGCTGCAGTTGCAGCCGCCGCAGAGCATGCAGAGAGAGGAGGTGCTCATAGTGGTGTTGTTATTGGAGATCCACTTTCACCAGCTCAGAGGGCCGCCATCCAGGAGGTTGAGCGTCGTCATGGCACTCCAGCTGGGATAGCCATGGTTAGAGGATGACGTGTTGCCATATATGAGAGTCAGCCTCAGGGGGAGTCACAGCAAGAGCCAAAGCCAACAGAGCAGACAGAGCAGGCTTAGGAGGGAGAGCAGGCAGAGGAGACAGAGTAGGCACCTCAGTCACACCAAGGCCAGAGACACAGCGGAGGGGTTCTCGTCCCCCTCCCAGACCACAGGGTCCACCTCTAGTGACTCACTTGGATTTGAGGGCTGCCATGGCCAAGCAGGTGCAGTAGCTTAGGTTCGTAGCATTCGAGGACTAGTTCCCGCCTAGGAGGGATGAGCGTGCATCAGAGTGCTTCTACACACCACTGTAGGAAGATTTTTATAATGCATATCTTAACAGTGGGGCACTATTTAGGTCTCAGAGGGTGTGCAACATTGAGTCCATCGTAGCAGCAGTTGGAGAGCATATTCGCCCTTACCTAGCTTATCTACCAGGGCTGATAGATTTACTTGGATGAACAGGCTTATATGTTTCATCTTGGGTCCATGAGTTCTATGCTTCACTCTAGATTGACCCGCATCACAGATTCATACACTTTGCATTTAGAGGCAGAGATTACAAGCTGATGAGCTTCAGGGTCAGGGAGATACTCAGGCTTCAGGAGCAGTCCATTCGGCTACATGAGGTGTGTTATGGTCAGACAGAGCCTCCTCGATGCCCTCACGGCAGTCTTGTGCCTCCTACAGATCTAGTCCGCCACTACTTCATAGAGCCTTTTGGTGAGGGGTCGAGCAGGACACCTAGGGATCTTACTCCTACAGCCAGAGTGCTTGATGCTATCTTGAGGAGGACCCTGCTTCTGAGGATGGGATATCATGAGGGCTTGACTCGCATTCAGCTATGGCTTCTAAACTCTCTGATGCAGTAGACAGTCTTTGACATTTGGGATCTCATTCTATCAGAGATGGAGGATACTATTGCAGAGGGGTTCAGATGTCATCGATAGTTCTCATTCTATCAGAGATGGAGGATACTATTGCAGAGGGGTTCAGAGGTCATCGATAGTTGCCCTATGCTCATTGGATCACTTTTCTTATTCACAGAGCAGCCACAGTTAGACCTCCTGAGATGTTGGCAGAGTATAGTGGTGCTACTATAGAGTTCCCTGCATACAACATGACTCAGATGCTTCGCCATAGTGCAGAGAGGACTCCTAGCCAGCAGCGTCGTCGCCCAGAGGTGCTAGAGTCTGCAGCCCAATAGGATGAGACCATCAGGGGCATAGCAGCTACAGAGGAGGAGCAGTTAGATGCTCAGCAGGAGGGTATGGTCGAGAGCGACCCTAGCGACAGCTCAGATGATGACTACCCAGCTATCCCTCAGATTCCTCCTCAGCGACATGACCATGAGGCTGGTAGCTCCAGTTCAGCTCCACCTGCACCACAGACAGATCTCGCTCTACTTGCTATCCTTGAGCCGATGAGGCAGGATCAGGCTCGCCAGGCATAGGAGACCGCTGCTACATTTGCACAGTTTCAGACCAGGCAAAATGAGTTTCAGCGACAGCAGCAGGCGATCCATCAGCAGCAGTAGGCTATACAACAGCAGTAGTAGGCCATGCATCAGCAGCAGCTACTCATGCAACAACAATTACTCGGATTTATGTAGCATGTGGTTACTGCTATTGGAGCTCCACCACCACAGCATACACCTTAGCTTGGTCAGCCTGCCACCACTTCACAGACTCCAGTTGTACATCCTAGTGGGCTTTAGAGTCAGGGACAGACTACTACTCAGTTTGCTTCACCTACAGAGTAGATGTCTTAGGGGTTTGCCTCGCTAGTGCCAGCCCCGCAGTTCACACCTTTCTAGATGGGCTTCACACCGGCTCAGACTTCCTCGCTGCTTGTGCCAGATACTTCAGTCTCTAGGAGCCTTGGAGCGACATTCGGTGAGTTGACAGGGCAGCCCACTCCGCCATATCTACATGTCCTAGGTCCTTCCATAGTTGCACCTATTATCGGGACTATAGAGACGCTCCCTTCTTCTGTTGCATCATCAGAGCCACCTGCTACAGTCATACCTTTAGAGTCACAGGCCGCACCAGTCCCTGATCCGACCCAGACCGCTTCAGCGTCACTTCCAGCTACAGAGGGTTAGACAGCTCAGAGCTTAGGATCAGATGATGATGGCACACAGTTCTAGATCGCTCATCGCACCTCAGCGCCCGACCCGTCCACTGTAGCCCCGCTGACCGACCCTGAGGTTTTGGTGTTTGACGCTAAAGGGGGAGAGGGATCGAGTATGATAGACTTAGGGGGAGCGATATATCTAGTGGGAGCCATTATCTATTATATTTGGATTTTTTATGTGTGATACTTATTATGCATTCATGTTTAGTTTCATGCATTGAACTATATTTATGTGATAGTGATATCTACCTGATGTGATATTTATGTGATATGTGATATGTGTGCTCTCTACTTTGAATCATTTATATGTCATATCACTTGATTATGCTCATTTGTTTTGCTTCCGCATTTTACTCCGATGCAAATGAGCTTTATTACTTGTACTCATGCTTATTTCAAATCTATTGAGTACATCATGTTGGCTTGGGTCATATAAGCTTGCCTAACTCTTTTGTTCTTATTGCAAAAAGCTTATATGAACCAAGCATGTTAAAAACCTCAACTCTTTCACATACTCGAGGTGGTATTGTCATCAATCACCAAAAAGGGGGAGATTGAAAGCATCTAGGCCCCTAGTTGGGTTTCAGTGATTAATGACAATACAAGATTACTGTGACTAACATGTGTTTTGCAGATGCAATTAAGTTAGGTCATGGTAATGGAGATTGATTGGGCAATCATGGTTGTCATGGCCCTACGATGGAAATCGTTTCGGTTTTCAAAGGATGGACGGCATGGTTAAGGATGGACTAGTTCTAAGTGTCGTTTGGTGTTGAAGAGACACTTAGAGTAGTTTAGGACTTTGTTTTTCATTTGGCCATACTATTAAGGGGGGTATGGACGGGTAGCTTGACCTAGGTGAGTCTAGTGGGTTAGGTGTGGTGCATACTTGTTAAATCTAGCACTAGGTAGCTCCTAAAAAGCCCTTAGATCAATTGGAGCAAACTTCATTCACATATGATTGCGAGTTGAAAGTGAATGGAGGGTCAAATGTTGACCGGACGCTGGTTCCGGTGTGACCGAATGCTGGCGCAGAGTACGGTCAGTTCATTTAATCAATGTGTTTTCGTCTGGTGCGACCGGACGCTGAGAGTTGAGCAATCGGACGCTGGGTGCCAGAGTCCGGTCGACTCTAGTCAGGTTCCAGAGAGGGAAAATCCTGATCGGATGTGTCCGGTCAGTGCTGACCAGACGCTGGTCAGGTTTCCGGCTACTGACCGGACGCTGAGCAGCAAAGTGACCGGACGCTGGGTTCCAGAGTTTGGTCAACACCAGTAAGGTTCCAGAGAGGGAAAATTGTGACCGAACGCGTCCGGTCAGTGCTGACTAGACGCTGTCCAACATCCGGTCACAACTTAAACACTGGGTTTCGGGGAGAACTGACCGGAGCGTCCGGTCAACATGACCGGAGCGTCCGGTCGCCCCGCAGAGGCACATAACCGTTCGTTTTGAACACGGGTGTATAAATACAACCTCCCTTCGTGTGAGGAGGTGCTTTTGCTCATTCCAACAGCTGAGAAACACCTTTGAGAGTGCCAAGAAGAGCAAGGTTCTAGTGAGGTGATTGAGATTTGAGAATCCAAAAAGAGACCTCATTAGTGAAAGCAAGAGTAGCAAAGTGTGCATCCACCCTTCTCATTAGGCTTGTCGTGGTCAAGTGAGAGTTCATGCTTGTTACTCTTGGTGATCGCCATCACCTAGACGGCTTGGTGGTGATTGGGAGCTTGGTGATCATCCGGAGAGTTTGTGGATGACCCAACTCAAGTTGTGAGCGGTTGTGGGTGATTCACTGCGATGGAGTGTCGAAGAATCAACCCATAGAGAGCACTTGATCCTTGCGCGGATCAAGGGGGAGCTACACCCTTGTGCATGTGCTCCAACGAGGACTAGTGGGGAGTGGCGACTCTCCGATACCTCGGCAAAACATCGCCGCGTTCCTCCTTCTCTCTTTACTTTAAGCATTTACTATGAGCAATTCAATTCTTGTCTTTACATTCATAGAATTGCCATGTTAGAGTAGGATTGGAACTTAGGGTGCAAGACTTTTGTGTGGTAGAACATTAGAAACACTTTTTAGGCACAAGGGGTGAAGTGGGCTAAGTGTAGGGTTTAATTATTGCAAAGAAATTTAGAATTAGCCCAATTCACCCCCCCTCTTGGGCATCTTGATCCTTTCAACATGCTTCTTGAGGTCATGGTGTCCAAGTCCTTGGAAGCTAACTTTCTTAGCCTGCATGGAGGGCAGTATAAGGGGATGTTGTATGACAAGATCTGTCGCCTCTCCATCCAAGCTGACGTAGAAAGTGTAGATTCTGTAGCAAAGAGAAATGTTGAAGGCCGCCGAGGCGAGGATAATTTGAACATACAACATATTCGATCATTGAGCATGTTCCAGCTCCATGGGCAACACAAGCTCCTGAAAAAGCTAGGCGACTTTGTCCTCTTGATGGTGCTTGACCTAGACGAGTAACAAACAAGCATCTGAGCTACGCCTGCAATTTATACCTACTTAGGTTCCTAAGCTTGAGGCATACAAAGATAAGCAAGGTGCCTAGGCAGATCGGGAATCTAGAGCATTTACAGACGCTTGATCTAGCTTACACGCTCCTTACTGAACTGCCAGAAACAATCACAAAGCTGGAGAAACTCGAGGACATACGGTTTTCCCACAAGGAAAGTCATTGGGGTACTATGTGGACTATGCCTAGAGGAATAAGCAAAATGAAGGCTCTACATGTGTTGCGTAGGGTATGTCTTGGGAATGACTCTAAAGTTGCCCAAGAGATAGGTGAACTTGAGGAACTGGAGGAGTTAGACTTATCCATCGACGACAACAAGGCCATTGATAAGGAGGTTCTCAAAGAACTTGCTCTGTCCATAAGTAAGATGCACTCCCTCCGGTGGCTCACTATAGGACAACATGGAAGTAGTGATGATGGTGGCAAGATACTGAACTTTCTCCATGACCTACCAACACCACCGCGACTCCTCCGAACCCTTTTGATCACAGCTGACATCGAAAATGGGTTGCCTAGGTGGATCGGGTCACTGGCACATCTTGTTAGTTTCATCACTCTGCGTACAACCCTTATTGGTGAAGAGCTCTTTGATGTCCCGTGTAAGCTGCCCAACCTGAAGGCATTGTACCTGCACTGGGATTGCTACAGGGGTGATGAGCTGGTTGCACGCAGCAGCTACAAATTTCTGGCGCTCAGGGACCTGATTCTTGGAGGTTATCAACCCAAAGTTATCCGATTTGAGGAAGGATCGATGGAAATGGTTGAGATGGTTGAACTGTGGTTTGGCGCCCGCAGGTCCATACACGTGGTGGAGAGGCGCATCGCTAGCATTGAGCACTTGACCAAGCTGAAAAAGGTTACGCTCCAGTGTCCTGCAGACAACTCTACACTAATCGGCACGGTACTTGAGCAGCTAAAGGATGAGAATGATGGGAGGTCGAGGACCAACTCCAACCAATTCCAAATTACAGTTAAATATACGTGATTGTTGTATATATCGTCTTATTTAATACTGTTGAGAACATCAAAGCTGGTTGTCCAGCCGTGTCTCTTTTGTACCTAAGTACTGCTGCTTTTCCTCTTGAATGCATGTATATATCTTCCAAAAAAAGAATTCCCTTGTTGGTATGGAACGCAGTTTCTGTGTACACTATTGTGAACTTGTGATTTCAGGTGAGCCTTCCGCAGACTTGTGTTTGTCTTGGACATTATTACACGCGCTACTTGATCTATGTACCTCTCCCGCAGTGCAAATTATGGGACTGGACTACCAGAGCAGAGCTCCGGTTTCCAAATCTCAATTCCCATTGACGAGGCCGGCCCGCCTAATTGGGCAGCTTCGCGTAGGCGGTAGGAACGACTACCAGGCTGCAACAGAAGGGATGGAGGAAGGGCTATGGGCTATGGCAATTTATGTTTCTGGCCTTGTCCCACAACTTAGGGTGGGCGTTCGGTTCTCGGTTCGGTTCCCTCGGTTATCGATGAAATTCGGTTCCTTGAAAATGGAAAGCAATCGGTTCCATAAAATTTAGGAACCGAGCATTTTTTGTTCTCGGTTATTTCGGTTCAGTTGTAGTTCTAACCGAACTAACCGATTTTTTTCAGCAAAGGTTAAGACAAGAAAAAAATGCAGGTTTTAAAGCAAATTTAGACAACACCACCTCTAATTTAGATTATAATAATTAATAAGGGAACAATAGCAATATAGTAACACAAATACATAGCAATTCAGTATGAGACGTCACACAAAAATCAAACATTGTCATACAAAATACTAGTAAGGGAAGTACAATTCATGAATTTTGGTTCTTTCGGTCAGTTCTGTTATCCGAGAGTAGGAACCGAAATTTTCTCGGTTATTTCGGTTCCTCAAAATTTAGAACCGAATAAGGAACCGATTTTTTCGGTTCTGGTTCTTTCGGTTTTGATTCTTTCGGTTCGGTTTCTCGGTTTCGGTTAATTATGCCCACCCTGACCCGCAACCACGAGGTCTAGAAGAATATAGCAAGGGGCCTCCTCTGTCCTCTGTTCGATGACTA
The DNA here is from genome assembly GCF_019320115.1 of Miscanthus floridulus. Classification (NCBI taxonomy): domain Eukaryota; kingdom Viridiplantae; phylum Streptophyta; class Magnoliopsida; order Poales; family Poaceae; genus Miscanthus; species Miscanthus floridulus. Next base: position 14,039,647 of record NC_089583.1, read on the forward strand.
GAGGATGGCAGAAGGTTAATTTTTGTGGTCTATTATATTATTAGTTAATTCATTTTGGGGTATGGTGTTCTTTTTCTTGCATTGAAGGCCAAAGATGATTTTCTCTCATCTTTTTTAACTCGGAATTTTTTTTTCATTTCAAATGTCCGGCACCGTTTGCTCCTACGATGATCTCCGTGATATGGAGTATTTTTTTTAGGTTCACACCGGGGGGAGAAAGGCCTCCCCACCTGAATTTCATTCCACAGATGCCGGACTAGCCGGGAGGTGAAAGGGCATGGCGCCAATCCCAATACAAAATTCCGAGAGGTACATGATAAGGACTAAGGAGAGAGAGAATACAACACTTAACAAAACAACCACAAACACAATATGATTCAGCTACTAAGTCCGCCTACTGGTCGAAGCGTCTGCAAGCACAACTTCCTAACCTATGGCACCACCAAAGACATACTCCGAAGAGCTCCACATCACATACGTAAGGTATTGAGTGGGATCCGACAGATGGCAGCCAGGAAGCTGCAAGGCATTGTGTCGGAGCCAACATGCGACAGTAGTGAGTAGCATCGCCTAAGAGTGCATCTGAGCTCCAACCAACGCCCGCCAACGCCATTTGGGGGAAGGAAGCATCAAATCCAGGAGGAGAATGAGGAGATCCAGAGTGGAGATCAAGGTCCCCGCCACCTAGCATATGATGTGGCGAAGCACTCAAGTGATGTAGAGAACGACAGAGCATGCTGTTGGTGACGAGCACCAGACAACAAATAGTGTTTGCAGAGGCCAAGGGGTAGGAGGGTAGCCATACCAACAACAAGATGGGGAGGAGAGCAACCAAGGAGAGCACAAGGGCACGTGGGGGCACACACGGAAGCAGGTATGCTTGCATCGATGCCTTCAAGAAGGAGAATGACGTCCACGGACGCCACCATCGATGAATAGAGCACCAAGCCCGTAAGGGCTTGCGTCCTGGAACCTGCTTAGTAGATGCATCAAGCGTGGATTGGCCATCACGATAGCGGGAGCCAGAATCTGCCCCTCCACAGTGGCGCCCTCAAGAGGGACACGACGTTGTTGACGCCACCACCACCGGCTCCAGATAACTAGAGCTAGGTTTTCACGTGGAGGACAGGAATAGTACTACAGTCATGGGTTGGGCAGCCTACACATCAATGCCTCCAAGGTAGTAAATGGCGCGAGAGGGCATCATCATTGGTCGCACAGACAGGGTCGTGCATGGCTTTTGCCTAAGCTCCCCAAACCCGTGAACTATAGCACATCGTCTCAGGCAAAGGAGGTGCTTGACGAGGCCCTCGGCGAGGAGCGCATCCATCACCTCCTTGCGGCCGTAGTACCCTGCGCAGAGCGCGGATCTGAGCACAGGAGCGCACAATGCGTGGAGCTCCCCCCACGCAAGGAGCTCGTCCATCAGTGGTCTCTACATGGCTTCCACCAGGCCGTTGAGCGCGTGCAGCGGCGCCTCCGGATCCCGACGAGGACACGGACACCACCATCGCGCTAATAGCGGGGCCCATGAGAACAGGCCCGACGAACACGTCCATGTTGAAGTGCACCAGCGCCAGCCCCGTGGCCGCATAGGCGTCACCCACGCAGGGTCCCCGAGCTCGGCCTCCATCGCTGGGAACAAGCCGTGGCGGAGCAGCACGCCTTGGAGTCGCGGATCGAATCGCTCGCCCGCCCGCAGACAGTGCCGGCCACGCGCGGGACCGCCCTCCGCGCTGCATCGATGTTACTGTGCGTGCAGGGATAGGGAGCCGGAGTTAGACGCCTCGGCGCTGCATAGGCGGGCGCCCTCGGGGGCCTTCGTCCGCCTAGTCGCTACCGCGCCGCGCGCTCGGTGCCACGCGCCAGATCCGGGGCAGAGGCCATCGGATACGTGCCCCAACGTGCCCACCGACTGCATGCTGCCCGCCGGCCACCGCGCCTGCTCGGCCCCCACAGGGCAGATCTGGGCAGGGGGCACCGGACCCTGTCGGCTTTTGAAACTCTGTGCAGCTCGAACTCCATGCTCGCCACCAGGAGTACGACGCCGCACAGCCCGCGTCCAGCCGAGTGCGCAATGCCGCCGCTGGATCTGGGCCTAGAGAACCCAGATCCAGAGCTTCATGCTCGCCGCCAGCCTTCCATGCTCTGCCACGCCATCGCCGTCACCTCTGGCGCTAGCAGCAAGGCCCGCCTCGAAGAGAGCAGATCCATGGATGCAGGCACCGGATCTGGCCTCGTAGGGCATAGGTACGCCACCACGCCGGTCCCCTTGTCTACCATGGAAGAAGGGAGTTCTGGGGAAGATGGGAGAGAGTGGGGAAGGGAGGAGATGCAAGGGTGCCAAGGCTGCGTTGTTGAGCAGCACCGCACGCCGCCGCCACCACTCGTCGGCGAGCAGCGGCGGCGGCCGAGGGAGCTCGCTGGTGGGGGGTCGAGCGAGGCGGCAGTGGGTGTTGCCCCCCGAGTCACCTTGGAGAGACGACGCGGGAGGAGCATTTGTTCAATTTGTTCGATGAACAACTTGTAATAGCTACTCCTAAACTTTCGTGATACGGAATCTGAATGAATGGATGATTTTAAAATATTAAGATAAATGGTAAATGACCATTTGCACCTCGACCTTATCCACGATCTCCCATCACCCTTCCTGCATTGTCTCCCACATCGCAGGAGGAGGTTCTTCTCGGTCGTGCATGGGCGTCTCGCAAAACACGTACCTAGTGGGTGGTGGCGCCGCGAAGGTAAGGTGTGGCCTAGGAAGGGCGGACATAAAGCGTGTGGGTGGCCGCATGTGGCAGCAGTCAAGCCAGCGGCTAGGCGTGGGTGAATGTGCAGGCGCAGGGCAGGTCGCCGCACAATCAACTGTAACTCCAAGCCACAGCATTGACTTAGAGCAAGTATAATAACATGCTGTAAGCATGCTGAATGTTGAGGTAGAGAAGATAGGAGAGGAGAGAGAAGAAACGAGCTGTAATCTTACAGCCGACTTAGACACAAGAACGAAGAAACTTAACTAGAGAGACAAGTGGATCATGTATTAATGGTGAAGAGTTAACTATTATATAGGTGGGCTAAGATATCACTACACCACAACACCAAGATTAGCGATGGACGATTTGACGCTAAAAGCGGCTACAGCGACAGATGAACTGATGCTAAAAAGTTACAGCAACAAACTTGCGCAGACGCTATAAGTCCTGTCGCTAAAAATCTTTAGCGTCAGAGGGTACTTTTAGCGACAGATAGTCTGTTGCAGTGAATATTTACAGTGACAGATAGCCTATTGCCACTCTTTAGTGACAGATAATCTGTTACCCCATTCACCGTCAGATCATCCAACACTCCATACATTTACAGTGACAGACTGTTCAACAGAACAATTTAATATAAAAAAATACAATTTTTAGCACATATCAAAACGATATTCAATGCTGATATAGTGTCCACATGTCACATGAAGATACACAAACACATATCACATGCAGCTCAATACATATAACATCCAATTTGTCTTGTACATAACATCCATCAAAGTCAAGCACCAAATGAATTTGTCTTGTACATCAGTATGGAACAAGATGAAATACAGTAGAAATCAACGTATATATGTAAACTCACTCCTCTAGCTGCAACAATCATCAGCTCAACTTTTTATTCACTCATCACTCTGTAGTCTGTCTGTAATAATAATTCACCCGTTTCCTTTCCTTTGCGCCGGCCACAACCCCCAGCCATGGTCCTAATCCTTACCGGTAGCTGCGGTAGGTGGGGGTGTACATGCAGCCCTTGCCCGAGGTGTCGATCAGCACCGTCGGCTTCAGCGACTGCACCGCCTCTAGCAGCGTCGCCACGGGCTCGTGCTCATGCGCCCACGGCTTCTTGAACGCCTGCAGCGAGTCTATCCGCGACGCCACGATCAGGCCCTTGGAGTCCATCAACCAGATCTTCGGGCGGCACACCTCGATCGGAGACCCAGTCTCTTTTGACATCTCGAGAGCAATGAGCTCGGCAATGCCAGTCCCGGCCTGCAAGCAGACAACAAAAGCATGTCAATTTCACCAAGAAAAGCAGCCCGTGCGTAATCCAAAACTTTGAGAAAGAAGAGGTAAGGTAATTAACACTGCTGCAGTATATAATGTAGATCAAACCATATAATCAAAACTGACCTCGCCGGCACCGAGGAACAGGTAAGTGTGGTCTGCAAGCGTCCCGCCAACCACCTTGAGCGCCACCAGGAGGCCTGCTAGGACCACGGAGGCTGTTCCCTGCAACAATTACACCTGCATCGTTTTTGTTCATTCATCGGCACAGTATAGAAAGAAAAGGACGAGTACAAAACAGGCAGCACCCCCTGTTTCTGAATTTGGCATCCATGGACCAATGGACCATGGTGCTACTGTCAACACACAGAGCTGCATAAGCTACCTGGATATCGTCGTTGCAGACGAGATGGCTCTCCCTGTACTTCTCCAGCAGGTCAAAAAGAAGTGATGCAGTTGTGATATTTTAAAAAAATGTTTATAAGGATTGCAATGAGGCGTTATGAATCCTGAATTTTAAAAACAATATACTCAATGGATACTGGGAAAAAGAACAAAGAGATAGCAAAGAATACAGTTTATTAATGTAAAAAAGATGAAATGTGATCCAATATACACTTTGAAACTGTCATAACACATATATATGTAAATAAGATCAAAAAATTGGTTTTGTTCTAGGATCATACAAAGAGTGTAGAATATGAAAACAGAGAGTGTTTTAGAATACACATATACAGAGTTTATACTCATATAAGGAGATGGGGTGGTACAATAGTTACCGGTTTGAATAGTTGGCTTTCACCATCATGGCTTTGGATGAGCTTCATCACAAAAATTCTACTGTCACAACTTGTGGACCATCTTCCTAATTTTGAAAAAAAGAATGAAATTAGGAAAGGGATGTTTATAGAAAACGGAGCATTAAAAGCACAGTAGTACATAACCAGAAACAAAAAAGAAGCATGGAACGCATGGCTTCCTATTCAGTATTAGCTACTATAGTAACTAGCTAACTATTGGGTGGTATTGGATCCAAGCAGTCTTAGGTGGTTGTTTTAGCTAGCAGATCCAAACCACACCAAAAGCTAAAAAATAGATAGCTAAAAAATATTAGCTAGTGAACTATTGTATTAATCAGCTATCTATTGGATGCTATTAGGTCGTCTTAGCGAGAGACATCAAACTACCAACTAATTGTTAGCCTACAGACACTACTCATCCGTCCACTACAATAAGATAACCTGTCAAAAAGCATAGGTGCGCTCCTCCATCATCAGTCAACTTGTAATTTTTAATCTGCTGGGCTTTAAGCACACCACAGCCAGCTAAATTATGATATGTTGCAGAAATGCGTCTCAATTCTCAAAACATCTAGAACATGGTGGTTGCTATTTGATAGATGCAACCTTAATCCTCACACAAAAAGTGGTTAGAACATGACTGGTATTGTCAAAAATGCAACCTTGATCCTCAAGCACAAGGATTAATCTGGGATAATGATCTCCTTCCTCAGTATAAAGGAACAGACCATAAAAAAAGGCACGGAACTACATTTAATTTCCAACATGTTCCAGAACCAGGAACACCAAGTTGTTATCTAACTATTCACATAAACTCACTATTAAAAATACATCTCATCTTTGCCAAACCAGAGAAGCTTATATGAGGGGCAGAAATAATAATCCAAAAGGTTAGCACAGCACAATCAGGCAAAAATAAAATAAAATAAAAGAAGAAACGAGCATAAAAGCACAAAAGTCAGACCTCAAGCAATCCAAATGATCTACCATCTCCACTGTTTATAACTTTGTACTGCAGCATCATAAACTTCATACTCACAAATTTATAACTTTATGTATTAAAAACTTGACATGCTGAATTAGGAACTTTATACTAGCTCATTGAAAACATTATAGTCCAAGATATAAAACATACATGTTTAGGTTAAAAAAATTGTAACACCATCAGCTAACGTACAGAATTATATATGAGACTTGTAATTTAAAATCAAACATACATGTTTAGGTTACTGAACATTGCCTCTATAATCAGCGCAATGGTTACCAGGTAGCAGTTTTATGTTGAAAGATCAACACAAAATCTTTTGTGAGTTCTGAAAAAGAGGTTCTCAGTTTTTTGAACTATATGATGACTACAAATTTCAGCCTATAGATTTGCACAAGACATAGGCACATTGAATTAGGTCACAGGTATACGGTCAGAAGAACATGAATTTGATCAGGATGTACTGAAAGCAAAAGCAGGAAGCTGATGCCAGTTAAATCATATAACATTCCTACTGACCTGCCTATAGCCTTGTAATAATGTTTATCCTGATTGGGTGGGAGTGGTACTAGTTGGTGTGGAATTGATTGGTTGAGTGAGTTGTCTCATCTTCAACCAGAACGACCAAGAAGAAAACTAAACTACAACATGGAAAAGCGGATAATGATGCCTCAACAACTAGCATCTTAGTTCAGGTTTGAACACGTATTACATATTTTGCTTTACATGTTGAAAAGACCAGGCTGTTTTTTTGGCTACAAATTGTTTTACATACTCATGTAATATATTTTGATATATGCTGTAAATTGTTCACAGGTAGCTATAAAAATTATGGCAAAACAATCTTATCCGCACAAAAAGCACCAGATCACAAAAAGTGTATGCCCTCAAGTCCCAGCTACAAGATGTATCTCTTCATATTTCAGGTAACTATACAACTTTAAGATTTTTTTGAGACAGTAAGATAACTTTGTGCAAACTGTGATGATATCGATGAATACAAACTTAGTTGACTCGATCTTTCCTAGCAAGCTTCATTGTACTGTTAAAAATTCTGAATAACATAGGAATATTAAAATTGCTACGCTTTCTGAACTGAATCAGGAAAATATCTTAGAAAGAAAAAATAGTCAATTTGTAACCAGAGGTACAAAGTTAGCAAAAATTGTAGGAAGAGTACCAGACTATACCTCAATAGTAAAAACAGGGAGGAAATAACCAAAATCACTCTTGTCCAGAAACGTTCTTTTCTTCAAATGCTCCCACAGACCATGACCTGAAAAAATGGAGGTAAGTCAATAATTATATTTGTTAGTTTCTAGTTTAAGAAATGCATTGTATTAGCACAGCTCACTTGTTTATTTTTATTTTCTGACATGCCCAAGAAGACGAACTTTCAAGATCCATAGCTTCATGCAAAGTAGAAGCAAGCACTATCAGTGCAGGGATCAGCTTTTTGAAAAGAAACATGAAAATTGCAGTCCTTGTTTGAAGAACTAAGGGAAAAGCAGGCCAAGTAAGTAGGCTCTCTCCCTGAACCCCTGAACTAAGGGAAAAGAAACATGAAAATTGCAGTCATTGTGATAACTAATAATCATTCTCAGAAGTTGCAGGCTCAAAGTATTTGCTGACATACAGTGGCATTTCTCTTATGTTGACTGCAGCGAAGAATTGGATAGATGTGGACTCTGCTTTGTGAAATTGACTAAGTATCATGTTTCTGCATGCGTGGTAATTATTTTAACTTTTACTTTCCGAAGAAGTGATACGCTATTGAGGCCTTTCTATTTACGAGCTTTTGCACACCAATATTAGTTATTCTACTGAATTCTCTTTTGGAATTCTAGGAAGTGCTAAGCACTTCTATTGACTTTATCAAAGCATTTGTTGATAACTTGAAATATTTTGGTGACAGGTACGGTTTTCATTTTTCAGTCTAATTTGTTCAAAGCATCTTCCCCTATGGCTGAACATTTTTAGTCGCATCACCAGATCCGTGTCAGTGGAGGATGAAGCTAATGGTCCGTCTAAGCAATCAAAACCCTCGTAAAATACCTTGATGAAGAATATCTCCAAACCGAGAAACAGGTGATTTTGAGGTAGGTCCGTTTCATCTTTTTAGTTTTTAGAACTATATGATGACTACAAATTTCACCCTATAGATTTGCAATACACAGTTATTCTTATCGATCAAAACATAAGGTCAATCTGAAACAAATATTGAACAAGTTGGTTTGCTTCTGAATTTTTAGCAGGATGGCATCTCACCGCGAAACCCACTGCTCTGCTAGCACGCAACCAAAGCAGGAACGAGAATGAAACTATCAACCGCCTTGCCCAGAACCTTGCAGGTGCCTAGCCAGGCATCGGTCGCAAAAAGGGAGTCACCACGACGCGCATCACCAGTGAGCGGCCGGCAGAACGCATAGCCGTGTCGAACAGGGTCGACACGAATGTTCGAGCGACCACAAAACACGACGTCGGGGATCACGGAACGACCGGCGCAACGTACACAAGTCTCGCACGTGCACCCGGCGGGAGCAGAGGGGCGAAGAGCGGGGAGGGGCAGGCGGACGAAGTGGCAGCGTGTACCTGGAGGAGCTAGAGTCATTCGAGACCGTCGCCGATGACGATGTCGACGTCCTCGCAGCCGCGCGGGCGGCAGTCGTGTCGCATGAGGGTTTGGATCCTTGTTCCAGGTCCTGACTGCAGATGCCGGGTCTCGACAGGCGGCGGATTCATAGGGCCCATCGCTCCTTAGCCCGAAGCACGCTCCAATCTGCCTCCACCGCCTCCGCCTCCACCTCTGCCTCAAATCGAGGCCGCATCACCGAATCCGCCCCAAATCGTGGCCTCGCCGGTGATGAATCCTCCCCAAATCGAGGCCTCGCCGACGACGACGGACCTTCACCTCCACGTCGACGGGCCCGCACCAGTATCGACGGTGGAGGAGGTCAGCTGATGCCGCCCAAATCGGTGGGGAGGATGAAGATGCCGCCGGATCCGCAGCCTCCTCGATGGATCCAAGGGATGCGTCAGCAAGGGAGCTAGGGAAGGCCGCCGGCTTTCGAGGTGGAGGGGAGAGGGCACCGCCGGGTGGGATCGAGCTGCTGCCGCCGCTCTAATCCAGACAAGAGATGGGGAAATGAGGGAACGGAGCTCCGCCATGGTCGCATGGGGTGGGATGAGGCGGATTGGAATCAGGAGGGCGCGACCGAAGAGGAAAAAGCTAGAGGCGGCTTGCGGGAGATGAAAGAAGAGGCGGCGGCGGCATTGTTTAGGATTTGGTAAAGGACCTAGGGTTTGTCATGATGGGTGGGGTCCATTTTCTTTAGCGACAGATAGATTGACGGTACACTTGGCTTTAGTGACAGATGGTTCAACGCTAAATATGAATACCTATAGAGACAGACACTAAATCGCTAAATGAGAATTTAGCGTCAGATGGTCTCTGAGTTATTTTTAACGTTAGATCTTCCATTGCCAAATATAATTTTTAGCGTCAGATGTCTGACGGTGAAACGGTGTTGTGGTGTAGTGTATAGACTACAAAGATTCTTGTAGCTAGCAGTCAACTGTATTATTATCATTGCTCTTACGGGAGTGCGACATCTCCATGGACAGTAGTCCTGGGAGAGCAGGAGTTGACGTGTAGCCTACTTCTCCCTAACATCGGTAGCAAAGCGCCGTACCATTGTTCCTACACGACAATCAATGAGGAGGATCTCCTAGCGCCCAAGTTGGAGAGAGGGCCTACCCAATAAGCGTGTAGGGGAGTATGGGATCTCCTATCCTTTAGGTTCCTAATTTTTTCATTTTTTAAAGGCGATCAATCTCAGTTGTCGGATCTTGATCCAACGCCCCAGCGAACCCTATGCCAATTCATCTTCTTTCCTAGGGTTGTTGTCTTCCATCGTTCCTCCCGCCTCCTCTAGCCCGTTCTCGAACGCTCCGGCCTCCCGCCCGCCTCCTCTAGTCCTCTAGCCCGTTCTCGGAGGCCCCACCTTCTGATTGCCTCCTCCAACCATGATAGCATCCCCACCGCCAGGGCTGTCGGCTGGTGCCCCTCCCCTCCTCTGCCCTCGCCACGCTAAATACAAGGAAAGCGTTGAAGTTCACCGCCGTCGCCTCCATCCTAACTCTTGCCATCTAGTTGTCTAGCCCCACCTTCTCGACGGCGCTCGCGCCGCTGGCCCAACCTACCACTACCGTCACGCCTACCTGCCTCTCGGGCCCTCCCTTCTAAACCCGAAGGAAGAAGCCGTCGCCTGAATACTCTCCTCAATCTCAGGAGACTGAGATGTAGGAAGTTGGGGGGGGGGAGTATTGTTGCAACGGCTACAGTAACATGCGGTTGTTGCACTGCTTCAGCGACTGCATGGGGAGTTGTGTTAGCATTGCTCAAAAGGATGATCCTATTCTGGTAACAGAGTTAAGCAATCAATGTGGACTTGGGCCATGGCAAGGAAATCCACCACAGTGCATGTCGGTGTTTTGTAAACTGGACTGGTGAATTTATAGATTGTCACGCTGCTCTAGGAAGACGATGGTAGCATCCGAAAGGCATGAGGATTTATACTGGTTCAGGATGCCTACGTCGGGTCTTAGAGATGATCAAGTGCGTGTTCCTCGCTTGAATGCTCTAAAGTTCTTAAAATGGAGGTGCAAGAATGGTGGAAGAGATAGGAGATGGAGCTAGAGCTAGGAGATGGACTGCCCGAATGAGAGCTTCGGGAGTCCGGAGATCGTTGAGATGGGGTGCCCTGGTTGCCCTTATATAGAGTCTAGGGCTAGGTCACATACGAAGAAGGAGGTTCTCTCGACCGAGGGGTCGTGAGCCTGAGGGAGGGAACCTAGCTAACTCAACTTGCAAGCAACGCCGTCTTGTGGTGCACGTCTGGACGTGGTTGTCATCATGGTCCTCTATCCGCGTCGCGGCATGGTGTGGCATGGTGCTACAGTGTCGTTCGTGGCAGTACTGTTGGCACGTTGGTGTTTTGCCAGCTGTCCTGCGCGATGTGGTCTTCGCCGCGGCCTTCCTCATCGCTTCCTGATCTCCCGAGGGCGTCGTACAAGAGTTGGTGGACGCCCCCAGGTCGTTGGTCGTCTTTGTTAGCTTGTGGAGTTGGGAGCCACGATCCCGGGCTCCGGGGTCGTGGCCCTTGTTGATTCGGATGGCCCCTAAGTCAAGGCCTCCGTCGTGGATCCCATTCCGTAGTGGGTGGGGTCGTACATATGTCTCGTCGGGTCATATCTGGACAGTGGGTCACCATACCGTCCGTCACCCCTTGGCGGTGTTGTCTTGTCTCTACGGCGTGACGCAGGGATGGCAGCTGACTGGACCGAGGTGACCGCTGTCTCCTCGGTCCTTGCGGGTTTAGCGTAGCGTGCCTGCTTCTGTCAAAGCAGGCGCGCTTGGCTTGACTCCATCTCCCCCCGTTCCTCCCAGGGGTCGGGACGGTGGAGATGTCGTGAGCCTTCGTGCGGCGTGCGGCTAAGGCAAGGATAGGGGCCAAGGCAGGGTCCGGCCTCAGCGTTTGGCATGGTCCTCTTGGCTTAGTTGGGCCTCGGTCGTTTGGGCTTATACTAGCTGGCGTACCGTGAGCCATCCGAGTGGCTATCTAATCGGTGCCTTGAGACACCCACGGTATCATGACCCTGACAGTGCCCAACTCATGCACTACCAGGCTAGGGTCGTGTCTCGCTTGCATGGATTAGTTCACACATTAGAATTTGTTTGGATGCATCGATATCTATCTCAATTCACCTATGTTGAAGTGCATTGGGATAGAAAATAAAATAAATCCCACTCTAATCTACTCTAACACACCTGTATCCAAACAAGATCTTATATAGTGTCACGTGCCTTGGACCAAGCCTAATTATTTGAGGCGGAGTCGCGTCTGGCTGCTGACCGACTGGCATCAGTCGCTAGTACTTATTCAAGTGACTGAGAAAGGAGAGGATTATGAGTTAGTCATAAAAACCAAATATATTCTTCTACTATATTCTTTTGCCTTCGCCTACCTTGGTTCCCGCCCCCGGCCCGCGCAAACTCTGCGACAAGCCGGCTCCTCGGGCGTCCAGCCACCAGAGGCAGGTTGCCGCAGATCAGCAGTAGCGTCGGATGGACCATGGTGCTGATGGACGTTACAAGCAGGCCGATGGTGATGCTTCTTGCCTTCAATGTGTCAAGTGGACGACGGCGTCGCGGTCAGGTGAGTGGCGTTGGAAACCAAACTGCAGCGGTGAACAATCACGGACATTGCGGGGTGATGCAGATTACTCGGGCATCGTTGCCATCACGACGCAATGGGGATGAGCCTGGGCCGGCTTGAGTCAAGCTGGAGCCGCATGGCCTCATCGCCTAGGAGCCGATGCGCATGAGATAGAAGCAGCATCAAAGCCGTCCCTCTCCTGGCCACATGATCAATTTCTAGGGTGTGTGGCTTCCATCAGCGTGGAGTCTGCACCGAGCGTCCATGCAGCCAGACTGCACCTAATTTTTTTCCCGTTATTTTTGCATGGGAAGGTAGGGGTGTGTGAGCAGTAGGAGGATGTAGCCGACAATGGGAGGAGCTGCTCTTTACAATGCATTTCAATAGAGATTTGAGAAGGGAAATTAGAGAGGAATTGTGGTGAAGTAAAGGAGGGAAATTAAAGTAGGAATAAGTGGATGTGGTGATATTCTCGCAAAAGAGATAAGAAGGCGACACTAGTATAGAAGAGGAGATGGGCTGCATGTTCACATGAAGGACTATACTACGAGGTTCGGCCAGGAGGTGGTGAAAAGCAGAGATGAATGTTGGGCTGATTTGGTCTTGACACACTGCAAAAGAATCTCGACTTGATCCATCAGCAAAAAGAGGAGGTGCAGGGCTAGTTTGAAAGTGAGCTAAGATTGTGGATTTGGGCATGAGTCGAGAGAAGGTGCAGCAAGGATTGGGTTGGTCTATTAAAGAAAGAGAGGAGAAGTTTGCGCCTGCGAGAAGGATTTTGCGAGGGAGATTGGTTGACATGGGATTGACTCGAATTGAGATTAACATGGGTGCTTGATTTGACTTGACCAAAGTGACGATATAATTGTGTGAAAGAGAAGAGAAACAATGATTGATCATGTAGCATAGGTTGAGGGCTTTGTAGATTACTTGGTTGAAAAGAAGTAGGAGCCCGAAAGGAAGAGGAAAGAGAGAAACAGTCGGGCTATTGTTTAAGTAGGATCTTGATAACGGCTTGAACAAGGTTTTAGCAATTTGATCAAAGCTTGATTCAGAGTTAGGGTTTTAGAGACTGGGTATGATATTTCGAAAGATGATGCTGGGATCAAACCCTAGGAGTTTTTGGAAAATATTTAAATTCATTTTTCAAACATAAACTCAATGCAAAGGCATGAAACCATTAAATGAAATTGCAAATATTTTAGAAACTCACATTTTTTTCTACCGTCTAAATTGTTGACAACATAATTAAAGTTGCGAAATTTTAGAAAAAAAAGTAAATCTTTTCTTTTGTTTTAATGTTTTCTCGTCACGTCCCAAAACGTGAATTTTGGGGGCGTGACATTAATGTAGGCTTTTATCTGAGCATTGGAAAGTTGTGAAATATCAAATTTGAAGACAAATAGACTAGTCCATTAAGTAGATTTCAATTGCTCCAAATAAAAGGATTTTTAACACTGCAGATCTGATTGATAGGCTGTATAAATCGTTGTCAACAAAAGCAGCACAGCTGAGCTGCCGCTGGCGAATAAAGACGTATACAACAATCTAGTGTTGAGGCACCGGGGCGGGCCCGCGGTATCTTGAGTTTTAAGTCCACCACCGGTTGTCTGGAAAAATCTCACGCAACCATCACTACTGGAGACGGCTTATTTGCCGAGACGGCAAAGGCCCATTAACCCTCGGCAAAGGCTTTGCCGAGGGCGACCCTCGGCAAAGAGCTCTCGGGGAATTTTGAGTCGGCGAAGAGGGTTTTTGCTGAGGGCCCTTTATCGGGCACTCGGCAAAGCCTTTGTCGAGGACTGGAGCGGCACTCGGCAAAGTAAAGCAGCCATCATGGCGCCGCCGCCTGGGACAGAGTCTTTGCCGAGGGCCGTCTCCGGAGGCCCTCGGCAAAGAATTTTTTTTTTGAAAAATCTTTGCCGAGGGCCTCCAACTATGGCCCTCGGCAAAGAAATGTGCAAAAATTTTCGAAAAAATCTTTGCCGATGGCAATGGGACGGCCCTCGGCAAATAATTATTCTTTTTTTTTGAAAAATCTTTGCCGAGGGCTTCCACTCAGGTCCTCGGCAAAGAAATTTTATTTTTTTTAAAAAAAAATCTTTGCCGAGGGCAATGGGACGGCCCTCGGCAAAGGACCCTTCTTTGCCGAGGGCCTTGGTCATTGCCCTCGGCAAAGAGGCAGAAATTTAATTTTTTTTTGTTTTTTGCATTCCATCGACACAAGCATTTCATATATATACATATATATATATCAAACATCACATATATATATCACACAGATATCACAACCCATTTTTCTCACAATATATCACAACCATAATTGTGAACCACAAATCACAATATATTACAACGACAAGTCACATGTTCATCATCATTCACATGTTTATTACGACAAGTTCATGAAATTCAAGCACAAGTCAGAACCATAAACCACAAATATTACAATAAAGTCCAACCACATCACCTAGCACTAGTCCTCATCAAGGTAGCCTATGAGACGGTGGTGAAGGAAAGGCGGGATCAGCCGGTGACGCACTACCGGGATTATTGGAACCCGCGGACGGAGGCTGCACAAAGGAGCAGAGATTGCATGTGTGAGTAATCCGGGAAAACAGTTTTGGAACTTAGAGATTACATCTAGTAATCTAGGAATACAAAAAGATTAGACTCAATTGAAAATTTCGGCAGCACCTCCCCTGCACGGGGAGGTTTCCAAAACCTACAAGAAACAACGACACGAACGCCGACATCCACAATGGCACGAACGCCGACATCCACAACGGTACGAACGCCGACATCCACAACGGCACGAAGGCCGACATACATGCAAAGCACAAGCGAAAAGTGAACTTTCATACTTACAGGAGTAGCTGCAGGAGTAGGAGGTGGAGGAGCCGAAAACTGCACAGGTACACCCGATGCTTGCCCAAGACTTTGCATGATCACCATCATCTCCGCCATCTGCTTCTGCGCGGCCTCGAACGCAGTTCCGCGTTCTGCTCTTGACTTTGCCTTTTTATTTCTTCCAGCTCGGCCTGCAATATTTCACTCCAATGTACCAGTAATGCAAATCTAATTTAGGTGTGTAAATATCAACGTACGACGAGTAAAATAGGAATTACTTGGAGTGCCTGGACCTGCTGTAGTGCTGGAGAAGGCCGTGAGCGTATGGGCTAGCTGGATCTCGTGCTCCGTGCTCGGATAGCGTCGAGGGAGGGAACAGTGGTGGAGTCGATGGCGCCGTCTGCAATCCACAGCCGCCCGTGCTTCTTGTCTCCTCCGAGCCTCATGATCGTCTCTGCATCAATGGGCTGAGTGCGCACATTGTAATCTTCCCCATAGATCTCCCTTACCGAGGACGTGTACTCTTGGACTTTAGTGTACACGTTCGGGTCAGAGTACACCTGGGGCGGGGCAGCCGGGTCGAAGGAGACAGAGGACGACGCCCTGCCCATGTGGGACATAGCCCACGCAGAGAACTCCGAGACCTCCTCGCCCGGGTGCGCAGCCTCTTGCGAGAAAGATGGGAAGATGGTGAGAAATCAAGCAGAATTGAGCATCAAAATAAATGAAAGAAATCACTTACGTATGCTTGTTTGTATCCGGGGAGGCTGCGGCTGCCTTGATGGTGAGTTGGACCTTGCCTCATCAGATGCTATTCCCGTAGCCTCTCGTGCGTGTCAACAAAGTCCTGTGATAACCACTTGTCCACGATCATGGCCCAGCACTCGGGATACGATCGACACCACCAGGGAATCACCTACAAGTCATCGAGTATTTGACATATAAGAAGATGAAATTGAACCTACTTAATATCAAAACGAATCATTATGAATGTTATTCGCCTACCTCAAGGTACTGGTCCCGGGTCAGCGTAATCAGTCTTTCTTGAGGCTTGGGGAGGGACTGCTTAAGTACCGACCTGTAGTAGTCTATGTGGGCTTGGACGCGCCCATGGTGGTGCATCTCGGTGACGTACTTCCTACAAGCTGCGACAACCACCCGATCCGCCTGGGCCTCAAGTCCTTCTTCGGCCTTGAAAAATTTCTGCATACAAAACCGATGTATCCATTCATTATTTCAATAAAACATTTAACCAATGAATGAGATGTATTAAGCAATGTTGTGCGAGGCAAACTTACCCAAAACTCCGCCAATACCCGCTCCTGCTTGTTGCGGTAAGTGTCATCCGTGACCAACGCGTACCTGTCCCAGTTGGAGGCCGGCTCCCGCACCACCGGCTCGGCTCTTCGGACAGTTGCACAATGCCGGGGTACCATTTCTTGCACAAAACACCAAGGATGCTCGCGGGGGTGCGTGCTAGAGTACCTGACAAAACCAACCAGGCCTTGCACAAGTGATTAAGAAAATTTATCAGTTTCTCTTATGATTTCCAACATATCTTATGAAGTAGTTGTGATAACATCTATAGTTACTTACCTCTTTGCCATAGGCCGAATCACTGGGCGGTTGTGAGGAAGCGAAATCGGAGGGAGGCTCGCGGGACCTCGCTCGTAGGGAGTCCGGGTAGCGGTACCCCCCTCCATCGCCCTTGAGCCCCTCGTCTCCCTCACCCTCGAGCGCCTCGCCTCCCTCGCCCATCTGCTGACCCCTCTCATCCTCCGATGAGGACGTGGCTGTGGCCGTCATGTGCTCCTCCTCTAGCACCTCATCACATGGCAAGGGAGGAGACCGCTGCCTCCTACGGCTGCTGCCCCTGGTCCTCCTCTCGTCACCTCCTGCGGACGCTACCTCGGACGACGACCGCTCACCTCAAAGGAGAGGGCGGTCTCTCCCGTAAACCGAGGGCGTGTCATGGCGTGGACGTCTGCTCGCCATCTTTGTTCAATCACCTGCAATCACAAAGAATGAACAAGACTAATTAGTACATATATTAGAAATAGATTCAAAATATATAAACAAAACACAAATTAAAAAAAACATAGTATTACATGTATTAGGAATAATCTTCATGATTGGGATCATAGGTCTCATCATCACTGTCAAAATTGTCCAAATGGGCAACACTATCCAAAGGTTCTATGTTGTCATCGTAGTCATTGCCTAGAAGTAATCGCTCAAGCACTACTATGTCCTTGGCATTTACCACCACATCTCCATCGACCTCGCCATCAACCATTTCGTTGTCTACTTCCATTTCGATTGCTTCGGGTAAGACTATCTCAAACGTGCCTGGTAGCCCATCTTCTTGATAGAACTGTCCATCATATGTGTTTGCGTTGAAGTTGTAATCATCATCGTTTGGGGCAGGTAGTTTACCGTGTGCAGATACCTGGTGCACAATAGCCCAACCCTTAAGATCCTCTTTGTCTTGGTTGGCGTATCGAGTATAATACACCTGCACGGCCTGTTGAGCCACAATGTAGACATCTTTTCCAGGATAGATGGAATCTTCTCGAATCTCGACTAGCCCAAGATGAGGGGTTCGTCTCATTGATCGAGGATTAAACCAGTGGCATTTGAACATGATAGGTTTAAGAGGTTTGTCTCCATGAAATGAGAGTTCATAGATTTCCTCAACTCTACCATGATAGTCGAGGCCATCAGTGCCGGGCGTACAAACTCCGCTATTTGTGGTTTTTCATTTGGGCCGAATCTGCTCGTAACTTGTTGTGTGGAAGCGATATCCGTTCACATCATAGCCAGTAAATGACTTCACCCTAATGTCACAGCCGTTTGCAACCTATTTCAACTCGTCACTCATGGACGAACCGGTCTGGGCGTGCAAGGTGAAGCATGATAGATCGTTATATTAATCAAACGTATGATCACCTTGGACGATCGAACGTACGAGCTAAATTGGACATTACCTTTTGTTTGAACCAAGAAATGAAATCAGGCCTCCCTGCTCCCGCACCCCATGAAACAAGGGTGTCTTGTTCATGCGAGGTAGGATCCCTTGATTGATGCTAGAATTCACGAACAAATTCCCTGTCCGAACGAGAATCAATGGGGTTGGATGCAGAATAGTGATAGCGTATTGAAACAAGTTCGTTGAGAACTTACTTGATGAACGGCTGCACCTTGGTAAGGTTATTCAACACATATAGCATGATACTGCGCCACTCTTCATTTCCCAATAGCTTTGGGGTTGATCCACTTGCGTTGCCGAGTTGGCCTTGGAAAAGGCTAAGGGTCGATTCATTTTCGCCAGTATTGTAACGAGTGAGTGGATTATGATTACTAGGAAGGTTCGGCTTGTAGTATTGCGTTGTGAAGTTTGCCACCTCCTCCCGAAGGCATGCCTCTGCAATGGAAGCCTCAATTCTGGCTTTATTTGTATATTTTTTGTGAAGAGTCTTTAGACATCTCTCGATTGGATAGCACCAGTGGGCCTGCACGGCCCCCCCAAACATGCCTCAGACGGGAGGTGCACAATTAGATGCTGCATCGGCAAGAAGAAGCCGGGTGGAAAGATCTTCTCCAGCTTATAGAGCAACACAGGTGCCACTTTTTCCAAGTCCTGAGCGACGGTCCGAGATATCTCCTTGGCACAAAGCTGGCGAAAGAAAAAGCTCAACTCTACTAGCACTAGCCAAACATGCTCAGGGACATAGCCTCGGACCATCACCGGAAGAAGCCGCTCAATCCATATGTGGTAGTCATGACTCTACATACCGTTGACTCGCAGAGTGGCTAAGTTCACTCCCCTGCTAAGATTCGCTGCATATCCATCTGGGAACATTAACGTCTGGATCCATTTTAGTACTTCCCTCCTTTGATCGATTTGCAAGACGAAATTGACCTTAGGCCTTTTCCAGTTCTTGTTTTGGCCACTAGGAGGCTGCATCGCTTGATTCGGTCTATCGCACAACGTCGCTAGGTCCACTCTAGCCTTAACGTTGTCCTTAGACTTGTCAGTGTCCATGAGAGTTCCCCAAAGTGCCTCGGCGATATTCTTTTTCAGTGTGCATTACATCCATATTATGTGGCAGAAGAAGGTCATCGAAATAGGGGAGCCTCGTCAAGCCGGACTTATGAGTCCACATATGTTCCTCACCATATCCCACAAAACCACCTTCTTCATTGGGCACGAGAGCATCTATCTGAGCACGAACCTCGGCACCAGTCCTCAAGTGCGGTTTAGGGTCTGTCACTTTGACACCTTTCGTAAAGCTCTTGATGTCTTCTCTAAATTCATGGTCTAGAGGGAGGAACTGACGATGCTGGTTGAACGACGAATACTTGCCACCCTTCTTCAACCAAATGAACCTCACAACTTCCTTGCATATTGGGCATGGGAACTTCCCGTGAACACACCAGGCGGCAAATAACCCATACGCCAGTAAGTCATGCAGGGAGTAGTGGTACCAAACGTGCATTTTGAAGCTTATCTTTGTAGCTCGGTCGTATGTCCATACCCCCTTTCTCCCAAGCGTGGATCAATTAATCAATCATAGGCTCCATGAACACACCCATATTACTCCCCGGGTGTCCAGGAATTATCAATGACAAGAATACGTTATGTCGTTGAAAGGAGATGCCGGGAGGAAGATTGAGGGGGATAACAAAAATGGGCCAGCATGTGTATGGGGCAACCATCATTCCATAAGGATTGAACCCATCTGTTGCCAGCGTGACACATACATTACGAGCCTCAGCTGCTTTGTCATGATGTTTGTCATTGAAGTACATCCATGCTTCAGCATCAGACAGATGTACCATCATCCCAGGATTGTACCGTTTGCCATCTTTGTGCCATGTCATCTGTTTTGCGAATTCCTCGATCATGAATAGCCGTTGGATCCTCGGCAGGAAAGGAAGGTGCCGTAGCACTCTCGCAGGGATCGGAAGCTGCTTTTTCTGACCATCACCAGAGTCTACCTCCAGGTACCTGGAGGATTTACACTTCGGATAGTAATTTGCGTCCTTGTGTTCTTTCCTAAATAGGACGTACCCCTTCGGACAAACATGTATCTTGTCATACGGCATCTTAAGCATACGAAGGAGTTTCTCTGCCTCGTACAAGTTCGTCGGCAAAGTGTGCTTCTCCGGTAGCATGGTGCCAAACACGGCCAACATCTTATCGAAGCCTTCTCGACTCAGGTTTAACTCGGCCTTCAACCCCATTACACGTCCAACCACATCCAGCTGAGAAATCGTTGTACGCTCGTGAAGGGGTTTCTGTGCCGAGTGCAACATTTTGTAGAAGTCCTTTGCGGATTCCTCCATCTCCTCCTTCTCATGTCGTTCAGCGAAGTGAGCTTGGTGGGCGTCATCTAGCATGTCTGCTACCCCGGCATCATCATCAAAAGCCTTAAGGCATGCTCTCACCACCTCCGCTCTTATACGATCTGCTTCACCATGGTAGATCCACTGCTGGTAGCCAGGCGTATAACCATTGAACACAAGATGTCTACCCATGGTCTTCTCGTCTACCTTTCTCCTGTTGTCACATTTGCTGCAGGGACACCAAACTAGAGAATGTCCTCCTGCTCCTGGGCCAAATGCATGTTTCAAGAAACGATATGTCCCCTTCACCCATTCATAGTCGTAGTCACTCCCGCTTCTCCAGCCCATGTACATCCACTGACGGTCCTCCATCCTTTAACATTTACATCACAGAGTATTGTGACCATCAATTGCATCTACTCGGTGTTCCTAATGTCTAATAGGTGAGGATAGGTCCTAATCCCACCCGCGGATGCGTAGATGAGGTCAGTTTTCACGGTCCGCTCCTCTCCGAGATAGAATTTCGGCAGCACCTCCCCGTTGTTCTCCCAATACACGTCCTGCCATGGAGAGTGTGTATCCGGAGAACAACAGGGAGGTGATGCCGAAACTCCGTCTCGGACCGGAGCGGACCATGGAAACTAACCCATCTACGCATCCGCGGGCTGTCCAAAAAACGTGGACAATCCGAAACAGATATGGTCGCAGATATGCAAAGATCCGCATACCTACGACCGTATCTCTTTCGGACGGGAGACGCCTAACTGGGTTACGCGCGGGCTACGATAGACATGCGGAAAAAGAGGTTATTTATATCTAGGGAGTCGGTGAAGTCAGGCTAGCGGGGCAGTGGCGAGTCGACGCAGTGCAGGCAGAACCGCGACGCCGACGAAGACGATCGGGGTCCTTCGGGTCCCCTCCGACGTGCTCTTCTCTTGCATAAAAAGGCAATAGGTTATTGTTTGTTCAAAATTTCGGCAGCACCTCCCCTGCACGGGGAGGTTTCCAAAACCTGTAAAAAACGACACGATGACCGACATTCACAACGGCACGAAGGCCGACAACCACAACAGCACGAAGGCCCTCATATCAATTTACGGCACGAAGGCCCACACAACCACATACGGCACGAAGGCCGACAACAAGAGTTTTACCTAGGGTTGCGGTGGACTCGGGCGTCGCGGTGTGGGGGTCACTTTCTTCTCCGGTGAGGTCGAGCGGCGTCGGAGTACTCCTCCCCTCCAACAGCAGCCGGCGACGGGGGCGACCTGGGGGCTAGTGTCGGGGTGGGGAGGCCGGCGCGGGGGGCCACCGGAGGGCCGGCCGGGGCGGCGGGAAGGCCGGCGCGGCGAGGCGGGAAGGCCGTCGCGGGGGCTACCCGGGGAGGGCCGGCCGGGCGGCTCTGGGCGGTGGTGCGGCGTCAGCGCGGGCAGCACTGGGGCGGCGTGGAGGTTGGGCGGCGGGGCGGGCGCGGGGCCGGCCCGGCGGGCTTGCGGCGAGCCATGCTGCGGCGGGCTGGTCGTGGGGCGGCCGTGCGGCGGGGCGCACGGGGCAGCGCGGTGGTGGGCGGCGGTGTACGCGCGGCGCCGGCCGGCCACGCTAACGGGCGAGGGGCGCGGGGCGGCATGGGCACGCTGCGGTCGGGGCGCGCAGCAGCGGTGGGCCCTCGGGGGCGGCGGCGGGGCGCGGCAAGCGGCGGGCGTCAAGCAGCAGCGGTGTAACGGTTGGACGGAGAATTTGGGCCGCTGGCCGATTTAGGGTCGGGCCCTTTGCCGAGGGCCCAGATCCAGGGCCCTCGGCAAAGATTTTTTATTTTTTTTAAATATTCTTTGCCGAGGGCCATTGGCCAGGCCCTCAGTAAAGACCCCCTTTGCCGAGGGCCAGGCTAGGCCCTCGGCAAAGATTTTTTTTTTGTCTGTGGGCGGGGAATTTGGGCCACAGGCCGATTTAGGGTTGGGCCGTTTGCCGAGGGCCCAGATCCAGGGCCCTCAGCAAAGATTTTTTATTTTTTTTAAATATTCTTTGCCGAGGGCCATTGGCCCTGGATCTGGGCCCTCGGCAAAGAATATTAAAAAAAAAATCTTTGCCGAGTGCCTGACGGCGGGCACTCGGCAAAGACTGACGCCAATGGCCGCCGTGGCCCATCCGGCCATATTTGCCGAGGGCCAATTTGCTGAGGGCTAGGCCCTCGGCAAAGAATTATTTTGTCGAGGGCCAAGCAGACTTATTTGCCGAGGGCCTAGCTTTGCCGAGGGCACTTAGGGCTGGCCCTCGGCAAAGACCCTCTTTGCCGAGTATTCGAGATCTAGCCCTCGACAAACCCAGAAGCCCTCGACAAAGAGACCGTCTCCAGTAGAGCATGAACCACCGGCCACCACCTTGGTGTGCGCCTCTTCTTATCTCTGGTTGTACGGTCTTCTTACACGAGAAGCGACATCATGGAGGGAGCGGCAGCGGCACAGACGCTTCTGAGCAACGCCGGGAAGCTGCTGAGTTCAGAGTACCAGGAGCTCCGTGGCGTCGGCGGCGAGGTCGCTGAGCTGCGGGACGAGCTGGACGCCATCAATGCCCTCCTCATCATGCAGTCCGAGGCAGAGGATGGAGCCGTGGACCGCTTCGCCTCGCCTGTGAGATCAGAGCCCTTCCCGCTCGCACGCTCGCCATCAGCGAGTGCCAGGCGCGGTTCGGCGTCAACCGGGACGCGCTGCGCCACTCCCCTCCTCTGCTACCTGCCCCGATGTCGGCAGCATCCACTACTGCTAACAACGCCGACCACTGCCGGCTGGTCGGCATCGAGGACCAGGCTAGCACCCTGGCTGCGCGGTTGAAGCCGCCGGTTGGCGAAGAGGCCGCTGCGCGCATGGCCGTTTTTTCCATCGTGGGTTTCGGAGGCCTTGGCAAGACGACGCTGGGCGTCGAAGTGTGCCGGCGACTGGAAGCGGAGTTCCCGTGGCAGGCGATGGTGTCCGTGTCTCAGGCGTTCGAGCTGAGCAGGGACCTCAAGGTGCTGCTCAAGGACCTTCTTCAGCAGGTCATAAAGCCCAAAATAGCTAACGACAGAGGCATCAAGGAAGAGGCTGCCCTGGGTGCGATTGACGGCCTGGATGAGAATGGGCTAGCCAAAAAACTCGACGATCTTCTCGCGGACAAGAGGTAATATATACACAGAGACATTCTTCTTATAGTTGCAAAATTCTCCAGCGACATGCTAATTTTTGAAATAAGATTTAAGAAAACGTAAAAAAATCAGGCACGTACAATTTCCCCATCGGTACATATGAGGCATGTTTTCTAAAATCTGTCAAAGTCTCAACTGTGAACTTGCATTCCTGCTACTTTTATAGGGTGTTTTGGTTTGAGGAATAAGTTAGTTGATCTTCTACTCAATCCACTACTACAATAAGCATTTGTAGGGGCGGCTGGCGATGGTTTGTAGAGGTGGCTCGGCCAGCCGCTCCTACCATATTGTCTCTACAAATTATGCATTTATAGGAGCGGTTTCCAGACCGCCCCTACAAATCGATTTGTAGAGGCAGCTAGTGTTCCCTACAAACCAATCGCTCCTACAAATCTATTTGTAGGGGCGGCTGTAGTACCAGCCGCCCCTATAATACCTGTTTATAGGGGTGGTTTAGTCCGCCCTACAGAACATTTTTTCATAAAAAAAATCAAATTTACAATTCAAATTCGATTATATATATATATATATATATATATATATATATATATATATATATATATATAAAATTCAAATCTAACCACAAGCACAAAAGCATTATATAAACTACCATTACAAGTCTAATTCACAAGAATATATACAATCCATCATTAAATAGACATAATTTACAAGTCTAATTCGTTCCATAAGTCCAAACCGTCCAGATCAATCTCAAATTCCATACACATTGTTATCAATGGCCTAGAGCTAGTCTTTCAGTCCCATGAAGGTGTTGGTACTGAGGATTTCTACCTAAGTCAGAATCTCGGTCATGATAGGTGCCTTTGGCGTGTACAATCTGGTCCAATATAAAGTTGCAAAGGTCGTCCACGAGCTCTAAGAGTTGGTTATCCTTGTATGGGTCTCTTTTCATTTCTTTCTCTTCTTTCCACTACAAGAGAACAAGTTTCGGTTTAGTATTTCATATCATGTGCGAAGTTTTTATACTCCGGGTGAAGAGGTTCAAACTTATCCTTAAGGGGTGTCTCCTGTAGGCACCGGTGCCACTCATCATAGAACATACATAGTATCCACAATGTATACTCCCAGGCTTCTGCTTGGGGCACTGTGTGTTTTGCATATAGAAATGTTAAGTAATGCTTTTGACAGCCATGTAATGGAGTACTAAATTAAGTTACACTTACCACACATAGTGTTTTTATAGCCAGCCTTTCCTATCATACTGGATCATGCCTTCCGTGATATTCATTGATATAGAACCTGAATGCCCTGTTCGAATTATTTTAGCAAATACAACTTGTTAGTATCCAAAAGTGAACGTTACAAGTACGTATACAAACATATAAGCTAATGAGGATTGTCGATATGTATACGTCTTAAGAATCGATATGAAGTCTTTGTATGTCATTGGACCCCTATCTATTGAATCAAAGACCCATGCCATGCTCCTCCCGATATCGACGCCTATACAAATTCAGTGGTTGCTGCATAAATTTAATCATAGAACTAGATAAGCTCTTTTGTATCGAATAAAATATATCGAACAAAGCTTTAAGTATAGAGTTGAACTTACTCGAAGTTGTATGGTAGCCATATAGTAGAGTGTTGTTGGAGATTTTTAAAAGCCAGGGCAATGTATGCCAAAACCTTAAGGGACTCTTGCCTTAGTTTCTTCACATGGATGTCCTCTTTCTCCCAAAGGGTCTTTCCAGTAGCTAGCTCTTTGTCATCCAGTTTCCACTATCTAGGGTAATTAAAATTTGTTTGTGCTATAGCTTGAGGGTCTATATACCCGGCTTTCACACTTAGCATTTGTTTTATAATGTGCACTTGCATTCTACAAATCACAGCGTGGGTTAGTTACAAGAAAATCTAAATATTACATTCATATCATATCAGGAGGGCAAGGACTTACAGGCACCACATGCGAATTAGATTCATTTCCATTGCTCCGAGGTGAAAGCATGTCTACAGGTCATTGAAGTCAAAGATAATTTTCCTGGCTGGGCTTCCAAATATGCCGGCGGGGAAGCATGCTTGTACGAGGTCTTTGCTTGTTAGGAGAACACGCAAGTACCAATCATGGAACCTTATTATTTCAAGTGGTAGGCGTTGAATGTCCCGGTTTGGTAGGAAGGGCTTGCCTCTTTCATATGTTTTCGGGCAATCCTTTGACCATTTGATGGCATCAACATTTGGATACTTCTTTGCTGTTTGGTGGACTTTGCTAGTGATGGCCTCCTTAGAAGCCCGTGTTGGGACTTTTTTTAACTTGGTTCTCAGGCTTGAATTGGTCATGGACATACCACTTGTGCACCGACGAGATGTCTTTCATCAGAACATTAATTGGCCTTATGGTGATTGGATGCTTCTTTTGAAGTTCCCATTCATGCACGTCCTCATCTTCTTGTGCATCACCTTCTTTAGGAGGCACTCGTTGTTCATGTATCGGCTGCGCTTGTTGAGAAGACTGTGGCATCTCATCATGCACTTGCTAGGTACGAGCTGAAGAAGGTTGTGGCTTATTAGGCACATGCTCCCTAGGAGGCGGGGAAGAATGTGGCATGTCAGGAATATGGTGGTCACAAGACGGTGAAAATATCTCCCCGTCCTCAACAACTCGCTCCAAATTTGAGAGAGGGGGAGGCGGCGAAGAAGTAGTCAATATAATGTCCTATTTGTGCCAGAGGATGAACTGCCCCATTACGTCTCTGAGTAACACCAGCCCCTTAGGAGTTGCGTAGTCTATCCTCCACTGCATGAACTAGGGCTTCACGGTATGCACCTCGACCCTAGTGTAGTCCGGCAGTATCTTATTATTGTGGTGTAAGCCACCGGGAGGATGTGCCACACCCATTGCCACCACCATCACAATGTTCTGTCGGTCGCTGAGAAACACCAAGGTGCAACTAGTTGGTTCCCATATGCGATCGACGGGGGTTGTGGCTGCAGTGGAACCTTGGCTGCTAGAAACTTTCGGAGGACTGCCAACTAGTGCCAGTTCTCCTGGCGGCGCCATTACTATCCGTGGCTCCGTAGACAGTCCTTGCTCCTCCAGCGCCTTCGCAACTAGAGCCTTCACTTAGAGCTCAAGATTAGCCTCCCAGTCTCTACCATGTTTCTTGTACATGTGCCTGTCCTCTTCGAATTTGTGCTTCTAGGTTGTCCTTTTCCCTAGGCCCCTGGTGCGGCCTGTGTGCTCGTTATTTCTCAAGCCAAGGCTAAGCTCGTCCCTCTCTCTCAAAGGATTGAATGATCCCTTCTCCTTGTCTTTAGCATATTTTAGTATCCTTGATACTGCCTCTTGGGTCTCCGGCTTATCTAACTTAAGATTACCTCCGGATGATTCTGTACTCCTCGCATATATCCAATTCCTTGAGCGTACCTTTAAATTCTTCACATCGATATTCTTAGAAGTTGCGGCCTCTTCGTCCATCTTCCTAAACTACCCTTCCTTGGCATAGTAGCCACTAGGGCCTAGATGATGGTGGTGTTTGTTCCTCTTCGCCAGCTCGGTGTTACGAGCACTGAGCTCCAATGCCTCCGGTGAAGTCTTTTGAGCCACGAGCTCCTCCCATTGACTAGGAGTTATGTTGCCGAACTCGTTGAAGGGAGTTAACCCCTTTTGGATATACTTCTTGTTGAGCTCTGACCTCCAACGTTGGAATGACTCTCCCATGATCTTGAAAGCATTTTTTACCAGTTCTTGCTTATCCTCCAGAAATCTAAAATTGAGCTTCAACTGCTTATCCCATAGTTCATCCTTTTTCTTCTCTGGTAGGGATTGCTGGGTTCAATTTATCTCTTACTAGGGCCCCGATCGCATTATGGAATCATCCTCTGAATTCCTTCGGCTCAAGGATCTCCCCTGCTAGCCTGACCTCTATTATCACATAGCATGCCTTATCTGGATATTGATTTGCTTTTCTATCCCCTCGTTTCCTCTTTGGCTTGGTAGTCGTGTTCATGGTTGTGTCTTGAGGTTGTGGAGCAGAGGCCTCAATGTCCGTCTCTGTGGCTGTTGCCTCTACTCTCCTTTCCTCTACTCCGTCTTGTCCGACGAGACGTCGCGAACGTCGACGTCGTCTTTTCTGAGTTTCAGGAGGGACCTGTATATACGATAGGTCAAAGTGTTAGCAGAGGTAACACAGCCAAAGCTTTAGCAAAATTTACAAGCTAAGGCTGTATCCCTACCTCCTCGTTCGGGTCAAAATCCTTGTCCAAATATTCCTCCGTTGGCCTCCTTCTGGCTTCACGTGATAAAGGATCCTCGGGACTTACATATCCCTCTTCTGAGTCCTCCTCCTCATCATCCTCTTCTTCTTCGCCTTTAGCAGCCTCTTCTGCTCTTCCTTCTACTCCCCCTTCCTCCTCATCATACTGCTCCTGAGTAAGCATCACTTCTAGATCCTTTTCTAACTCGTTATCGAACTGCTCCTGAGTAAGCTGGTCCTCTAGTGCTTGCTCCTCATAGGTTAGCTGCTCATCATGCCTCGGGGCATTGGGCTGCACTGTCTGGTGTCCGTGACATTATTTCGCGCTTTGTTCTAATAGATGCAAGAAAGTGTGCTTTAGGTACGCGTGAAGGTATAAGAAATAAAAAGGTCTATAAACCAAAGTAGTGCTTTAAAACAACAATATATAAAAAACGAGTAGTAGCAGTAGTTGAGGCCTCAGAAACATGTCACTCATCATTTGATCATAAACTTGGAGCATCAAGGCATCATAACACAGAATAGAGAAGGTGATGTAGGGGCGGCTGGTAATGATGCCAAGTTCCTCACAAGTTCTTGATCATCAGCTCATATTCCATATAATGTATGGACTTAGACAATTTCATCATCGGCAAAATAAAGGAGAGGAGAGGGTAGATTTGGCAAAAAAAAGCAACAACTGCTTAACAAACATAGAGAGGAAAATATGTAAAAAAAGCCGTTGCTGCTTCCTAAACATAGAGGATAGGAAATGTGGCAAAAAAACAACAGCTGCTTATAAGTAGGGGGGCATTCGATCATCATATGAGCCACCTCATATGCATTAGAATGAGCTACAGTGTACCTTCTTTTTTCTGTTGCCTGAAAGATCTGTAAGATAGAAGGAAGTTTCGTAAGGAGAAGAAGAAAGAACTAGCCGCATCAGATAGCTTTGCCTGTGAGAATTGAACCTTAACGCTTCCAATTTTTTTAATGATGATACCATCTCCTCTTAGTTTGATTGATAGATACATCACTTTGTTTCGCAAAAACACACTAAAAGAAACATACTCCATTTCAAATTATAAGTCATTTTGGCTTTTGTAGATACGTTGCCTTTACTATGTATTTAGACATAGTATATATATCTAAGTGCATAGCAAAAAACTATGTATCTAGAATAGCAAAACATCTTATAATTTGGGGAGACAGTACCTTTTAGTTTCTCCTTTTCACCAAATCCAAGCTTACCGTGCACACAAGCTAGGAAGATTCTAAGTCGGACAAATATTATTTGCATTTTATTTTACTACAGATACTTCAGTGGCATATTGCAAACCTCTTTTACAGCATTGAAGTAGAGTAGAGAAAGGACATATTTGAATAACTACACCATCTGTTTCCTGAACTAGACATACTTAGTGAAATAACAAGGCCTAAGAAAATGGACTCGCATGTCAAAATGGAGTAACAATAGCATTTGACCTTTATATTTGTATTATGTAAAGAGCGAACATCTATTGTTGAAAAATGAAGCGAGCCAGCTATTGTTATAGGTGGATGCAAAGTCTCAAATGGTGCTTGTTGCGAAGACCAATAAATCAGGCTCTGATGAAGGACAAGTGACAGAACCCACAGTAGCTCAGAATGACAATGCAGCTTTAAAAAATGCAAGGAGCTTCGATCCTGTTGAAGGCGATGAATTCTGTGACATACTAAGAATGCCCAGACTGGTGCATGATGGGAGTAATTCTGCCAGTGAAGAAACAAACCACAGTGCAAAAATATCACGATCGGCTATACAGCAGGCTGCTGTACTTGCACAATGCTTGCATGTGAGCCGGAGGAGTCATAGTGATGAAATGTCTGGTATGTCTGTTTTCATTCCCCGTGGACACTTGCGATCCCCCCCCCCCCCCCCCCCCCCCCCCCCTCCTGTTTTAAGCATGCAAAGAAGTTTATTTGGCATCACAATCTTGTTTGCAAATAGAGTTCTGGGCGACAAAGATGGCTTCAATTGTCATACTTTCTAAATTATTTTAAATGAGAGTTCTGGTTTAGTTGTTTTTCACATATATGCATGGAGAATAAAGTAGCTCCTTTAGTAATAGCATTTAGTTTATTTTGATCATGCGAAGGCATTGAAAATTCTGAATTAAAAGTGTCAGACATTTTTTTTTGCATGGAGGAATTTTAGATTCCAAATGAAAAAAGTTTGTTTAGTAGATGGCATTGAAAATCAAGCTGTCATAGTTTGACATGCCATTTCAGTTTTTATTTGTATGCGGACCATTTCTTTTTACTTAATATTGCATACTCCCTCAGACAAAAGTATGAAGTAGATCTTATCTTAGCACATGAACCCATAAGGCATAAAAGATTACTGGACTACCCTAATTCGTGTCTCTTACAATGTTGAATGCATGCATATGAGGATGCAAAGTGATACATTAGTGTTCATTAACAGTACATAGGAGATTACAATAATACCCTTGACTATTATACCTTAACATAACAGTACGTAGGAAACATCGCATCTTTTGCATTGGAAGGTGAAATAAGCCTAACATTTATGGACAAGACCATTATTCAAACTACAGACCTTGTCTTTTTGGAGAGAGAATACAATTTTTTGAAGTACTACAGTATTTTCCCCATGCTATGTGTTTAACTGGATTTTAGTATATATTTCCCAAATGATTGTTTATGTTATCATCGTGTGTAAGTTTTTTGGTTTTATATGCAGGGTGGGAGATGGCACCATACATAGAGTCAATCGATTCTCAGGAGGAATCTTACTTTGTGGTATGATTCTGATTGCACTATATTGCTCTGGTGGAAACATGTGTGGCACCATTTCTTGTTCTAACACAAAAACATAAAAATCAAGATTCGATTGCTTGACTGCTTGAGGCTCACACTTTTTTTCAAATTCTCACAGGCGAAGCTATCTGATGTGGCTAGTTATTTGCTTCCTATATTGCAGCCTCAAAAAATAAAACACTTAATTGGATTTCCCTAACAAACTATGACATCTTCAGTTATTTGCTTCCTACATAGCAGCCTCAAAAAATAAGTGCAGCATGGCACAGCAGCCACAAACAGACCCTTAATGTAACAGCTAGAGAAATCAAATTGTTTAAGTTTGAATTTTCAACCATTCCCCTCCTCAGAACACGCAATTTCCAACCATGTAGGATAGCAGATAACATTAACATTCAATTTTCATTCAAATGTTCAGTCGAGAATTTCAATCTGCTCTATATAAAGCAAGTCGGTATCTATCCATTTCTAAAACTCCATCCTAGAGTAATTTCCCAATTCAGAGTTCTACATTTTTCTTTGCTTGATTTTCCTTTTACAGTGCGAAACTCTCCACTGAATACATAGAAGTGATACTCCTGAAACAACTAGCTATTGATAAAAGAATGGTTTTATGTTTGTGGTTTTTGTATTAGGATAAGGTACTCAAACCATTAGGAGCCGTTACTACTGGAAGTCAATTCCTTGAGCCTGATGGTAATAGCTTATTGTTTTCTTCATGCAATTATAACACTTTTGGCCTTTCTCCCATTTCTTATACACCACTTATTTAGGTTTGTTTCCCAATCACATTCCCAACCCTGAGGACAAAACTGCAATGATGTCTATTACACAAGCAGTTCTTGATAACAAGGCAGACTTAGGCATCATATTTGTTTCCCAATTTGCAGTTGTTATACCTTACCAATTTGCCAAGCATGCAATGAGCATTTACGCAAATAAGCACACAAGCATTAACAAACCAAGGCAATGCACATTGGGTAAAGCATCAGGAACAAGTGATGGAGCAGCAAGCAGCGAGCAGCGACAGCAGCAGTGGTGGATCCGAACCTGTCAGGTGTAGGGGAAGCTATAGAGGAGCGCGGACGCTGGTGGAGGTGCGCAGATGCTGGAGAGCACGGGCAGCCAGGCTGCCCGCTGTTGGAGGTGTGCGGATGCTGGACCCTAATGGGCACCGGGGCTGCTAGCCGAGGGAGGGTGTGTGGACGCTAGGGAAGGAGCACGGACGCCGGAGAGCTCGGGCACCGTGGCCGCTCGCCGAGGGAGGGAGCACGGACGTCGGAGCGCACGAGCACCTGGGCCATGGGAGGGCGGGGAGCAGGCCTACGGCACCTCAAGGTCGGAAACGAGGCGGCGGCGGACCGGGTCGTGGATGTGGACGACACGGTCGCAAACCCTAACTGCGGGTTGGCGGAGCTCGAGGTCGGAGATGGGGAGGAGGCGGCGGGTCGGTCGGCCAGGGGCTCTAAAACCCTAGCCGCCATGGAGATGGGGCAAGCGGCGTCATGGCGTCCTAGGGATGTCGAGCTGTGGCCCGGGGTGCGGAGAGGGGGCGCCGGCGTCGGGAGAGGTCTGGGAGGCGGCGATGGCGGGGCGCCGGGGAAAAATTGGGTAGCCCGACGGCGTCGAGTGGAAGAAGAGAGCGTCCAACACTTATGAAATTTTGGCCCCCGAGCGCCCGTGCTTATATACCCAAGATGATTTGTAGAGGCGGTTCCTAATCTAGCCACCCCAACAAATATTTTCCATTTTACTAAATTATTAATTCTATATTTTTTATATCAGAAAAATACAAAGTAAATGTATATAATATTTTGTATTATTCTATATATGATTTCAACTGAAATAGTCATGAATATAAAAGTTGTACAACTCATCAAGATGTACAACTTTTATTTTGGTCATCTTTTCATGTGATGAACTTTGAACGATTCAAAATTTGAATTTCCGAAAATGACAACTTCAAACAAGATTTTTAAACACTAAATGATTTCAGCTGAAAAACTCATGAATACCAATATTGTAGAACTCATCAAGATATACAACTTATATGTTGGTCATCTTTTCATTTCACCAAATTTGAATAGTTCAAATTTTGAATTTCAATAAATGTCAACTTCAAATAAGATTTTGAAACCTTAAATGATTTCAAATAAGAAAGTCATGAACATAAAAGTTGTTGAACACATCACTGTCTACAACTTTTATTTTGGTCATCTTTTCATTTGACAAAATTGGAATAGTTCAAATTTTGAATTTCAATAAATAGGAACTTCAAACAAGACTTTGAAACCTTAAATGATTTCAACTACAAAAGTCATGAACATAAAAGTTGTTGAACTCGTCACTATCTACGACTTTTATTTTGGTCACTTCTTCATTTGATAAAGTATTAGTAAACATTGTTCACAAATTCACATATCACTCATAGTTTCATGAACGATATGAGAGACATGTTGATTTGTGAACAATGTTTACTATCACTTTGTCAGATGAAGAAATAACCAAAATAAAAGTTATAGATCTTGATGAGTTATACATCTTTGGTATTCATCACATTTTCAGCTGAAATCATTTGGTATTTCAAAATCTTGTTAGAACTTGTTATTTTTTTAAATTTGAAAATTTGAATTGCTCAAACTTTGTCAAACGAAAAGAAAGACCAAATCAACACAGTAACTTGATAGGGCATGATTTTAGAAAATTTTAGAAAAACAAATCATCACAATTGGAGTTAGTATGAGGGAGAAAGACTAGTTATAAATTTCACCCAGAGATTAAAAGGAAAAATTACAACTGTTCATGATGATCAATGATGAACAAGTGTGATTTCTCTTTTTAATCTGTGGCTGAAACTTGTAACTAGTTTTTCTCCCTCATACTAACTCCAAATGTGATGTTTTTTTTCTAAAATTTTCTAAAATCATGCTCTATCATTTTAGTCTGGTCATCTATCTTTGTCACTAATTTTGGACAATTCAAATTTTGAATTTCAGAAAATAACAACTTCAAACATGATTTTCAACCACTAAATGATTTCAGTTGTAAAGGTGATGAATATAAAAGTTGTATAACTCGTCAAGATCTTCAACTTTTATTTTGGTCATTTCTTTATTTAACAAAGTGTTAGTAAACATTGTTCACAAATCCACATATCACTCATAGTTTCATAAACTATACGAGAGACATGTTGATTTGTGAACAATGTTTACTATCATTTTGTCAGATGAAGAAATGACCAAAATAAAAGTTGTAGATCTTGATGAGTTATACAACTTTGGTATTTATCACTTTTTCATCTAAAATCATTTGGTATTTTAAAATCTTGTTAGAACTTGTCATTTTTTTAAATTTGAAAATCTTGATGATCTGGATGTTGCAAAGGGTAGTCTCACACACATGCATAAATGTAGTCTCACACACATACATAAATATATAGTCCCACATACATACATAAATATATAGTCTCACACACATGCATAAATGAAGTCTTACAAACACACACACTTACACAAACACTCCACGTTCAACAACTAGCTAGCCCGTTGTAACGACTTTTCCCTTCACACCTTTTTGTTCCCATGGCAATATATTTTTGGGTAGGTTCTTTTCCACAACACTGATCTTCTTAGGAAAGTCTATGAGTAGCGGTATCTCATCGTAGTTATTGTAAACTTTAACATCGTCCACGCCATCAACTCCGATAATGTGTTGTTGGTCATCTTGGCATCGTTCCCATGGCAGGTTCTTTTCCACAACACTGATCTTTTCCACAACCACGTGCTTTGTTTTCTTCTTTGGGGGGGAGGTTACTTTGTGGGTCAGGCATATAGAAAACTTGTGCGACATATGAAGCGAGTACCCAAGGGTCATCTTGGTAGCCTAGATTCTTGAGGTCTAGGACTCTCAATCCGATCTCGTTCAGTTGGTGTTGTTTGATCCAGTGGCATCAAAACAGGGCTACCGTTATATCCCTTCCATAGTCAAGTTCCCATATCTCTTCAATGATGCCAAAGTATTGGATCTTTCACCCCACTCCATCGAGATCTTCTATTCGAACGCCGCTGTTTTGGTTCACATATTTACTATCCTTTGCGTGGGTATAGTACATGTACCCATTAATGTCATAAGCTTTCCAAGATGTCACTTGTCTCGATGGCCCCTCCACCAACCTACTGATGGTAATAGAGTCTATGGTTTCTCCAAGCGGTATGTTTTGGTCCTTCAACCATGTAGTTAGTCATTGCTTGTACTGTTTCATGACCCAATCATCTGAACAACTATTTCTCTCCACCATAATGATAGCCAAGTGTTCATCAATGTACGGTTGCATCAGTTGTGTACGCTGTAAGACACTGTAATGCGCCCGACTTACTTCTTTGTAATCATGGTCGATGAACACTTTTCTACCACTAGTGCCCTTCCCAGCCAGCCTACCCTTGTGATGAGAATTAGGTTTGCCAATCCCTTTCTATACTTTTAGGTACTCTTGACAGCACTCAATGACTTCTTCAGTACTATAACCCTCTATTATGGAGCCCTCTGGGTATGCTCGATTATGCACGTATCGGCTTAGAACTGACATGAACCGCTCGTAGGACCACTTTTCATGCAAGTAGCAAGGGCCCAGCGCCTGTATCTGATGAACCATGTGAATCGTGAGATGTGGCATTATATCAAAAAAGCAAGAGGTAAACACATCTCTAGTTGGTTTTGTGTCTCCACCACAAATTCATGTAGGTCACTTAGCTCTTTCTTGCCAATCGTCTTCTGTGAGATCTTCGAAAAGAAGTAGCACATGCGGGTGATGGCCATTTTCAAGAACTCTGGCTTTATAGCCCTAATTGCAATAGGTAGAAACACTGTCAGCATCACATGACAATCATGAGCCTTGCAGTGTGTTATTGATAAGTCCTTCATCGACACTAGCTTCTTCACATTCGCTAAAAACCCAGTTGGGACTTTGACCCCCCTTAGGAAAGTGCATATAGCTCTCTTCTCTTCTGGTGTTAGGTTGAAGCACGCCGCGGGCAGAGTGTATTTTCCATTAGCCTTACGTACCGGGTGAAGCTGTGGCATCATGTTTAGCTGCACCATGTCTTTCCGTGATTTCAGACCATCCTTTAACTTGCCTGTGTCCATCAAGGTAGCAATAAGACTCTCGAAGACATTCTTTTGCATGTGCATAGCATCAATGGCATGGGGGAGCTTAAAGTCTAGCCAATAAGGCAGATACTAAAAGAAGATCGATTGTTTCTTGAAAGGTACGCCTTCGACAGGAGGTGTGCTTCTATCTCTATTCGTCCCATCTGGATTCTTCTTTCCATAGACAACGCGTATGTTTTTCACCATTCTGTACATGTGTTCTTCGTTATGATGTCTCTCCGGAGGGGGTTCAATCTCCGGGGTGTTGTCATAAAATCTAAAGAACAATTTGCTGTAGTACTTGTGACTTGTCTTTAAGAAACACCGATTCCTTAGGTAAACTATCTTCTTGGATGCATCTAGGAACACCCATGTAGTACCATCCAAGCAAACTAAGCATCCTGTCTTCCCTTTGATCTATCCAAACAAAGCAAACAACGCGGGATAATCATTGGTAGTAACAAATATTATTGCTCTACATATGAAGTCCTCCTTTCGGAATGCATCGTACATCGGCTCCCCATGCCTCCATAGCCTCTCCATTTCTTGCATCAAAGGCTCGAGGAACACGTCTATATCAATGCCTGGTTGTTTAGGGCTAGAAATAAGAATAGTGAGGAGAAGGTACTTTCTCTTCTGACACAACCATGTTGGGATGTTGTACATGGTCAAGATCACTGGCCAAGTGCTGTGGTCGCTCATCCTCTCATTGAAGTGATTCATTCCATTGGTGCTCAAGCCAAACTGTACATTCCTTGGTCATCACTAAATTCTTTGTGCTTCTCATCGATCCTTTGCCACTGACTATAATCAGCCGGGTGTGCAATCTTATCATCATCCACCTTGCACTCATCATCCCACCATGTCATGAGTGCGGCTTCTTTAGGGTTTAGGAAGATACGTCTCAAGCGGTCGGTCACTAGTAGGTACCACATTACTAAGGTAGGAATTCTTCTCTGCTTTGCATAGTTGCCTAATGGAGTGTCCTCTAGGGGCTAAGATTCTTGTACCACCTTTTTTGTACCCTTCTTATTCCTCTTTTTCCCTGTGGAGGCTTCGTCCCCACCATAAAGGTCATTGTTCTTGTAGCGGCTGGCCCCACACCGGGGACATTTATCCAGTGACTTGAATGTTTTACCATGAAAAAGGATATAGTGGTTGGGGCATGCATGTATTTTTTCAACCCCCATTGTCAACGGACTTATAACCTTCTTTGCTTGGTATGTGTTGGCGGGAACTGAGTTTGGTTGTGGCAGCACCCATGACAGGAGACGCAATAGATCATTGAAACTACAGTCTCACCAGCCGTACTTAGCCTTCAGGATGAGTAGCTCAAGCACAAAATATAGCAATGTCTAGTGTGTCGGATAACCATTTTCAACACCATACACAACCTCCTTCGATGCTTTTTTCACCTTTTCAAAATTTTCTAGACCTTTTGGGCTCTTTGGTAAAATCTCTGGTCCAAGGGCTCGAATCATGTCCTCCAAATCATTTTCATCCCCGACACGTGCTCCGCCGTCATTATTGGCACCAGCTTCGTCGTTGCCACCACAGCCACTAGCATCACCACCTTATTCATTGCCAAACTCGGGATCCATTCGTGCATCAAGCTCTGCTGAATATTGAGACAAGTATTCTAGGGTTTCGTCGTCGTATTCCTCCTCATCCTCGTCGTTAACAATAACCGTTTCACCATGATGAATCCACACTGTGTAGTCCTCAACAAATCCTCGCATAATCAAATGTGACCTGATGATAGTCACATCTGTCCATGCCATACGGTTCTTGCAATCTTTACAGGGACAAATAATTGTATCCTTATTCTCTGTCAACGTCGTTGCATGCTTCTCTGTGGCTTCAAGAAATTTATCCACCTCTTCACAGAAACCTGCCTTGAACCTTAACGAACCATACATCCAAGAGTTCATGTACTCCATCTTTTACAACAATAACAAAACAAACATTAAAGGACTACTTATTCAGATATATATAAAAATGAATCAAATTAATAATTACTTGAGAATAATTATATATACTTCAAATATATATGAATATAAATCAAATATAATTACATGAAGCATACAAACACACCATGGTAGAGGAAAATTAATTAATGGCCTAATTATTCATAAATAATTAAAATACATATTTGTTGATTACAATAAACAATTTTAAAGACAACAATTAGCAACAATTATATTTTACCCAATATCTTTAATGCAAACCCTAGTCCAATTTCATCAAACATAAATTTACAAAAATGAAATTAATAAAAAAACCAAACCCTAGATCTAGATCTAGATCTACATACAATTGAAACATCCATAAAACTAACTAATTGTTCACTAAAATAAAAAAACATGGACCAAATAAGGGTATGATCTTGTTCCCCTACCTAATTTACCCTAGTATATTCAAAACTTGGGTCTAATTTGCTTCATAAGTAGCTCAAGCACCATAGAAGAGAGAGAAAAGCAAAACTCTAATTACTCACTAACCAACTATTAAAACATCAAAAAAGTGTGGAATAGCATTTTCTTACCTTCTACAACCTCTCCAACAAAGGATTTGAGACCAAAACCTTCCCCCCTTAGTAGAGCAATTTTTGGGAGGTGGCCAAGGCCTCCCTACCTTTTTCATGGGTTGGACTGAGTGACCCGAGGAGGAAGAAGGGGCTGTAAGTTTTTATACGTGGGGCATTTGTAGGGGCGACTAGTGATTGAGCCGCCCCTACAAATCGTAACACCAGGGGTGGTTGGTGAGTGAGCCGCCCCTACAAATCGACCCATTTATAGGGGCGGCTCGTATCACATACACAAAAATTGAGCCGTTGCTACAAACTATTTTTCACGTAGTGATCTTCACTTTTTTTCAGTTTATGGAATGAAATAGATTGATATTGTATCACCTCATCTCTCACAGGCTAATAAGTAGTAGTAGTACTATGAGAAGTAAAGTTATTGTACCAAATTTATGAAATGAACCCATGATGAACTACGTCATCTAAGATGCAGTGATTCCTCAAACCAAACACACGGTAATGGTAGATAGTGTCACGCCACATCAGATCACTAACCTGGACACGTTGGCCCACACCGCGCCCACTTTAGGTGTGTAAGACACGAGGGCCACTTTACTGTGACCCAAGATGGAGAGGGGTGAACAGGATCACCTAAAAATTTACTTTCACTAGTTTAACTTAAACTATGTTTAGGGCATGTTTGTAAATCAATAAAAAATGCACGATCCTGGTGAAATTCTTACGTTCTAAACAGGTACTTGAAAGGAGATCTCTAGTAGACGAAGCTGCACCGCCCTATATAAATTTTTGTTTGAAGTCATTCAAATGCCCAAATCTAGTTCTGGATCTACATTTGTAATGAGCACCAATAATATCATCATGGTTGATCACTCGTGGTAGTAAATTGCAGCCCTTATTAGCTATATGAAAATTGATCAATCTAGTAACAACTAACAATATGGCAAAATAATGATGGATGTAATAGTTAAGCGATAAAATTGATGAAGAAGTTTGTATATTTTTTTGAGAATTACACAGTACAACGTATACGCCCACAACACGCACGCACACTCACCTCTATGAACAAACGCAAACCCTACCCCTATGAGCACCTCCGAAGAACTGAGTCGGCAGATCTTGAGATTCATGAAGTCACCACGGGCGCCTCATTGTCGACGGGGACATCGCCAACCACTGAAAGCATAGCGCCATTAAATCCTGAAATAAATCCAGGAAAAATGTGAACACCCGTGCCAAGTCGAGGACTTAAACCTGGGTAAGCATGTTCCACCACACGGAACACAACCAACTGATCGATCAGCTCGCGAACAAGTTTGTATATATGAAGTACAATACCATCGAAGATTCTTTTTTTTCTGACTCATGTGTGAACTTGCTCATTACAAGTTTGATGAAAACTAAGATGATATGTGAAAAATATAAATTTCATACACTATATCTGCCTGTACTAGTATAATTACATTGCAAAAATGAGAATATATGAAATGCTTAAGTTGGTTTAAAAATCATAATGAAACCGAAGACAAATGTAATGGTTAATTCTCAAGATAGCAGATGATATTAAAAATACAACAATACAAAATAGGATAAAAATATCTATATGATGATGGTTAACATTTTTTCGTTTAAGGTTATTTAATTAAGTATCTGAATAATTGTCTTAAATTTATGGCAAAAGGGTCAAAAGGATAACATATTTCCATGCGATTAGCATTCATTTATAGGGGATCTGGTAAGTTGGTTGCACAGAGACATAAATCCTCATGGGTTTCAATCCCACTAACCACACGCTCGTATTTCACATGAAAATTCGCATGACTAGTGATTTCGTTGTTGGCTTGAGTTCCAAAAGAATATCCTTTTTTTTTGCCGCTAAAAGAGTTGTATTTCAAAACTGACTATAAATTACCAGATGGTTTCAAACATGATCGAACAATAATGCTGAGTATCACGGTTTCTTGTGGAACGACAGCGTGATAATCACGACTATCACTACTTTGGGTGTGGTTTGTTCGAAAACCAGTGATGATAGAGCACGATTATGAGTTGATGATGACTTTTCCATCGTAGTGTGTGCTAAATTAGGACCTTGGTCATTTTTATTTTCTTTTTTCACATGTCCACGATATTTTTTACATACCTATGGAGTCTAATGCATCACTGGTCCTCGATCTTGGTTTGAAGTGCCATCTAGATTCTCGAACTTCCAAAATACACATCTGGGTCCCTAAACATACTGTTGTTGTCGTCTAAGGTCCAAATTACCAAAACTTGGGTTATTCCACCTTAGTGATAAGTTATTTGCATGATAACATGGCACCAAAATATGGTGCTCATAGCTTGTCTCATCTCTCACCCAACCGACTTGTGGGCGCCACACGCTGTTGTGCAATCAACGTGCCACACAAGCAGATTAACTCGAGTCATGGTCATTTGGACCTCACGTGACATGATTAATAGGTTTAAGCATCCGTATACACATTTTAAAAGTTTGGGGACCTAAATAACATTTTGAGCCAAGTTATGGGGATAGTGCATCTTAGTCTATCTTTTAATTTTCAACTCACAACTTTCACTTATAATTGAGAAAATGAGACCTAAAGTAATATTTTACGCGAAAAGCATATGCAACAGTCCATGGTATCAATATTCTTGATTAGTTTTGTTATAATTGTATATATGTAGGTGTCGGTGTTTTTGGACCACCAACGAGTAAATTTGTATTTGCGCGTCTGGCTCGGATGGTGTGCTCGAAGAACACAAGGGTTTATATTGGTTCGGATGGAATGTCCCTACGTCCAGTTCACTGCTGCTCATGTTATCGGTACTAGGTTTGCAGTAGGGGTTACAAACAGGCGAGAGAGAGATGATCCCAAGTCTCTGGCCGAAGGAGTGAACGGGTGCTGGGAGCTCGCTTGCTGCTCAGCCATGTGCTCGTGTTGTGCTCTTGTGTTTAGATCTCCCCTTCAAATCCCCCTTTCATGGGGGGCCCTAGTTTCCCTTTTATAGGTGAAGGAAAAGCGTGGGTTACAGAGGAGGAAAAGGAGAAGAACAAGAGAGAGAAGAAGGCTTCTAGGGTCACCGGGCCCTTCTTCTCCTTCATGTGGATCCCACCGATCCTGTAGATGTCAACAGGGATGGCTCCATGTCTTGGACCTGTTCGTCACTAGCGCCATGCGTAGGCGTCATCTACCGGTCATGGCATTCCACTCCATCCTGGCGGACGTCGTGGTGAACTGACGCATTGTCAGCGTCCATACGAGTATTAGGCGGAACAGCACCGGCACGCCCGACACTATTCTTGATGTGAATCCTCAGGTATGGCTTGTCATGGCCACGGGTTACATTGAGGCATGCCAGCCTCTTCCTTGGCATCAGAGTTTTGACCCAGGCCTATACGCTTGGACCTAGAGTGGTTGGCGGCGGTATGGGTCCCCACGGGACATGACGGAACCCGCGGTCTTGGGTGAGACAGAACCCACATCGTTGGGGTCGGGCAAGATAGAGCCCGCAGCCTCAAGGTTGGGCGAGACGGAGCCTGCGGCCTTGGGCGAGACCGAACCCACGTCCTTGGGGTTGGGCAAGACGGAGCCTACGTCCTTGGGGTCGGGCGAGACGAAGCCCGCACCCAAGGGGTCAGGCAAGACAGAGCCCGCGGCCTCGAGGTCGGGCCAGATAGAGCCTGTGGTCTCAAGGTCGGGCGAGACGGAGCCCGCGGTGAAAGCATCTAGCCCCGTAGTTCAGTTTCTGTGATTAATGACGACACGATATTACTATGACTGACATGTGTTTTGTAGAGGCAATTTTAGTTAGGTAATGGTAATGGCAATTGATTGGGCAATCATGGTTGTCATGCCCATGTCTATGGAAATTGTTTTAGTTTTCAAAGGATGGACAACAAGGTTTAGGATGGACTAGTTCTCAGTGTCATTTGGTGTTGAAGAGACACTTAGAGTAGTTTAGGACTTTGTTTTTCCTTTGGCCATACTATTAAGGGGGGTATGGACTAGTTGCCTGACCTAGGTGAGTCTAGTGGGTTAGATGTGGTGCACACTTGTCAAATCTAGCACTAGGTAGCTCAAGAGTAGCCCTAAGATTAATTGGAGTAAACTTCATTCATAAAGGATTTTGAGTTGGAAGTGAATGGAGGGTCAAATGACTGACTAGACGTTGGTCTAGTTGTGACTGAACGCTGAAGTGAGAGTCCGATCAGTTCATTTGATCAACTGAAGTCTTCAGGTTGCGACCGAACGCTAAGTGAAAAGTGACCGGACGCTGGGTGCCTGAGTCTGGTCAACTCCTGAGAGGTTCCAAAGATGGAATTTCCTGATCGAACGCATCCGGTCAGTGCTGATCGGACGCATCCAGTTAGTGCTGACCGGACGCTGGTCAGATCCGATAACTAACCGGATGCGGAACTACGAAGTGACCAGACTCTGCGTGTCAGCATCCGATCAACATCAGTAAGGTTTCCAGAGAGCATTTTTCTTGACCGGACACGTCAAGTCAATGCTAATAGGACACTGGTCAGAGTCTGGTCAGAACTTAACGGCTCTTTCTGACACAGTGGCGGGGATAACTAACCAAAGTGTTCGGTCACCCCACAAAGTGATGACTCAGCCTCCAAACATTATGTTTTGAATGAGGGGGTATAAATACTTACTCCACTCGTCCAAGGGAGGTCTCTTGCCCATTTGTTCAGCTGAGAAACACCCTTGAGAGTGCAAAGGAGAGCAAGAGCCTAGTGAGGTGATTGAGATTTGAGAATTCAAGATTATGGCCTCATTAGTGCAAGGAGAGTAGCAAGTGTGCATCCACCCTTCTCATTAGGCTTGTTGTGGTCAAGTGAGAGTTTGTGCTTGTTACTCTTGGTGCTCGCCATCACCTAGACGGCTCGGTGGTGATTGGTAGTTCGGTGATCATCCGGCGGAGCTTGTGGATGACCCAACTCAAGTTGTGAGCGATTCACCATGACGGAGTGTCAAAGAACTAGACCATAGAGAGCACTTGATCCTTGTGCGGATCAAGGGGGAGCTACACCCTTGCTCGGGTGCTCCAACGAGGACTAGTGGGAAGTGGCGACTCTCCGATACCTCGGCAAAACATCACCACGTTCCTTTCCCTCTCTTTACTTTAAGCATTTACATTTGAGCAATTCATATCATGTCTTTACATTCCTAGAATTGCCATGCTAGAGTAGGATTGGAACTTAGAGTGCCAAACTTTTGTGCGGTAGAACAATAGAATCACATTCTAGGCACAAGGGGTGAAGTGGGCTA
The DNA here is from genome assembly GCF_019320115.1 of Miscanthus floridulus. Taxonomy (NCBI): domain Eukaryota; kingdom Viridiplantae; phylum Streptophyta; class Magnoliopsida; order Poales; family Poaceae; genus Miscanthus; species Miscanthus floridulus. The sequence goes on from NC_089583.1 coordinate 14,083,052, forward strand.
AGTGTAGGACTTAATTATTGCAAAGAATTTAGAATTATCCAAATTCACCCCCCTCTTGGGCATCTTGATCCTTTCAATTGGTATCAAAGCCTCATGCTCGCTAAGCTAGGCTTAACCGCCTAGAGATAGATGTCCCACAGGGATGGACCTCCTCCTATCTTTGAGGGAGATGATTTTCCTTATTGGAAAATCCACATGGAGGCTTATTTAGAAGCTTTAGATATTGGAATTCTTGGAGCCGCCACACAAGGCTTCCCAAAACCTAAGGATCCCACAAACCTTCAAGGTGATGAAGTTAATTATGAGAAATGGAATGCAAAGGCTAGAAACACCATCTTTAGAGGCCTTTGCAAAGATGTTTTTAACCGTGTGCGGAACCACAAGGATGCCCATGCACTATGGTTGGACATTTGTGCGCTCCATGAGGGAACAAAGAGTGAGCATGATGAATGCTATCATCTTGTTATGAAAAAGCTTAATTCATTTGAGATGCTTCCTAAAGAAAGTGATAATGAGATGTACTCACACTTGAATGTTCTTGTAGAGGAAGTCAATGGGCTAGGACTTACACAAATGCAACCCTCCGATGTTGTAAGAAAAATCTTGAGTGTCCTCCCCATTGACAATTATGGGCATATTGTGACCATGCTTCATCAAGGTGATCTTTCCACAGCTACACCAACTCAAATATTGGGAAAGATCAATGCACATGAGATGTATATACACATCACACCACAAGATGGATCTTCTTCCACCAAGAAGAAAGACTTGGCATTCAAGGCTAGCCAAGAGAAGATGGGCAAAGCAAGAGTTGAACATGAGAGCTCAAGTGATGATGAAATTGATGATGCAAGTCTTGCTCTCATGGTGAGAAGAACCGCTAAGATGCTTAAGAAGCTCAACAAGAATGGTGTCAAGTTTGATGGCAAGAAGAATAAATTATTCACTAGCAATAGAAGGAAGCCAATCTCCAAGATGGATTGCTATAATTGTGGAGAACTTGGTCATCTAGCTCATCAATGCCCCAAGCCCAAGAAAGACAAGTATAAGAAGAAGTACAAGGGCAAGAAAGATGACTCAAGTGATGATGATGATGATGAGAAGAAGAAAAACAAGCCATACAAGAAGAAGGATGGCAAGAAGAAGAAGAATGGCAAGGCATACATCGTCGATGATTGGCTCATGGATATTGATTCATCAAGTTGCTCATTCGATGATGAAAGTGAGAACGAGAAGGTGGCCGCTATTGTAATTGACTCTTCGCTATGTTCACCGACATCACCATCATCATCCTCTACACACCTATGCCTTATGGCCAAGGGTGAACGAAAGGTACAAAATGATGATGATAGTAGTGGTGATGATCATGCTAGCAATGATGATAGTGATAGTGATGATGAATTTGAATCACCTTCTTATGATGATCTTGTCAAGTTGCTCAATCAATATACTAAAATTATTAGAAAGACAAGAGCTAAAAATGAAAAACTAGAACTTGAGAAGGACTCACTCTTAGCTAAATGTGACATAGCAAAAAAAAGCTAGTGTTGAGCTTAGAGAAGAAAACAAAATTATGTCATCCAAACTCAAGGAGCTCAAATCATCTAAAAAGGAGCTTAAAGGAAAACATGATAAACTTGAGGGCATACATAATGAGCTCACCACTAGCTACAATATGCTAAAAGAAGAGTATACCAACCTCAAGGTTAATCATGATAATCTTGTTGTCTCTCATGAATTATTATCCAATGAGCCACATGATGCTACTAACCATGTTAAGATTGATATAGGTACATCATGTGATGACTTAATTGTTGAGAGCATTGCGCAAAGATCTGGTAGCAAAGGCAAGCAAGTGGTTGAGTCCGACAACTATGATGAGTATGTCAAGATCAAGAATGAGAATGAGAAGCTCAAGAAAGATCTTGAAAAGCTATCAACCACCAACACAATTGTGACAGAGAACCTTGATCATGATTGTGATATAGCTCTTGAGAATGAGAAGCTCAAAGAAGAGAACAAGAGACTCAAGATGGAGAAAAATCATTATGAACTTAGAGAGGAGAACAAGAAGCTCAAGTTGAAGAAAGAACATCTCAAGACCAGCTTGAGCAAATTCACAAGAGGCCAATATCTCCAAAGTGAGCTACTCATGAACACCATCATGAAGATGGATAGAAGTGGTATTGGGTATTTGGCAAATCAAGAGAAGAAGGCTCAAGCTCAACATCAATAACAACAAAAGTCAAAGCCAAAGTCAAAGAGGTGTTTTGAGTGTGGATAAGAAGGTCACTTTGCCCATGAGTGTCAAACACCACCACCACAACCCTTGCCCAAGCATGAAAGACCCTTTGCTTTCAATGCTCATTACATGCTTAGGAAGGACTAGTGGAAAAATGAAAGTCATGTTCTTAGGACCTCCCAACAAGAATAGGCCTAAGAAATTTTGGGTTGCAAAGTCACTTGTTGAGAAAGTCAAGGGCCCTCAACAAGTTTGAGTCCCTAAACAAGCTTGATCTCTTGTGTGTAGGTGAACTACAAGACCGGTGGAAGTCATTGGGTAATTGATAGTGGTTGCACTCAATATATGACTGGTGATCCTCGTATGTTCACCTCACTAGATGAAGAAGTAGATGGCCAAGAAAGAATTACATTTGGTGACAACTCAAAGGGCAAAGTTCAAGGATTGGGTAAAGTGGCAATATCAAACGATCATTCAATTTCAAATGTGCTATATGTCACTTCATTGAGTTTCAACTTGCTATCCATTGGTCAATTGTGTGATCTTGGCTTTCAATGCTTGTTCACCGAGAAGGAAGTGGTTGTGTCTAAGAAAGATGATGATCAAGTGATATTCAAGGGTTTTAGATACAACAACCTATATCTAGTGGATTTCACCTCCGAAGATGCAAACTTGAAGACATGTCTATTTGTCGACATAGAATTTTTGTCCCGTGCCGAGGACACACGTAGCAAGTCATAAGGGTCTGCTCGATGGAGCTATAGATCCGTCTAGCTTTAGCGCAGGGGTGGTCGATCCTGCGCACTCCTCCCGAGACATGCCAGTCAATTTGACCCTGTAATTGACAAGGAGAGAAAGTTCATCAGTAATTAAGGGCGGAACTTCCCGGTGTTGCTAGACAGTCCCGAATGTGCGGCTCTAAGAGCCGATATGAAAGGAGATTGACTAAATAATCGATTCTAGCATATTCATGAGAATAAATCGATTAAAGCTCATTGGGTTATATAAGAAGAATCGGTTATCATTCATGGTAAATGTCATTATTTGAACAAATATTAATCAATAGCAATAAGATATCAACAATGATTGGTTTATGCTAAGCCAATGATTGCAAGTAACCGAACCCATTTTTATCTAAAGAAACAATTTGACATCACTTAACCATTTAATAAAGGTAAATCTAATGAACATGTTAGATCTCATCTATCGCTATGACTAGTGGGGCATGAGGCAGAATCATGCAGGCCGTAGAAATAACAATAAACTCGATGACCCTAACTCATTACTAATATCAGTGGGGCATGAGGCAGAATCATGCAGGCCATAATACAATAACAAGATCATGGGGCTAACATATCTTTCAACCTATCTTTACTTCAACGGTCTCGTGATGCGAACTGTTCATGAAAGTACTCGATATCAGCTAAAACAGCCGATTCAGGCATAGCGCACAGCTACAGTCATGCCTTATCAGCAATACATCTATCAAATAACGATCCCCACTCCATGGTGCTAACAGTGGGGTGTGAGGCAGAATCACACAGGCCATGATAACAGGCCATGGAACGGTTCTCGCTAGCCAATAAATCTACTCAAGATGCAACATGCTTTAACCACACGCTATGCATGATCAGGATTGACGTAAAACAGCCAATAAAACATAACCCATCATTTAATGTATAGATTAGATCAGTTTTACATTAACAAATAATGGGCTAAACAAGATATAAGGCCAATCTAGATCAATTCCAATAGGGCAGAGTGACATTGCTGTAATTTAGATAAATAATGAAAGCAATAAGCAATATCGGTAACTTAATGAATCTACCAAAGACTGTCATTCTAAGGTAGAGCCGATAACTTGACCTTGATCTAGTTCATGCAATGGGGGTCGACCGGATCGATGTAGCCATACTTGAACTAGGAAAGAATCGATAACTAACTTATACCAGAGTCGCAGTGGAGGTCAACCGGATCGATGCAACCATACGAACAGAGGTATAAGCCATGACGGTACTTACAACAAGCAGTGGAGGTCGACTAGATCAATGTAGCCATAGTTGCTGAAGAACTCGCCAAGATCTACTCTACTCCTACTCCTAAGGGGTGGCTAGAGCCGAAAAAGTAAATAACTTGTGTATTGGATTGATTGTTGTCCTTTACAATAGCCGGTGTTTGGTATTTATACCCGGTCCCTATGCATGACTCCTGTCTAAGCACGACTCATTACAATTTTTGACTCTAGAGAAAACATTCCTAATTTAAGATAACTTGGACTCTAATCTTTCCCTTTTTGTAGAGTCCAACATGTCTCGTCCTGGCGCCGATCATAACCTTTGTCATTATCCGCTGGCGCTATCTGAAGAAAGCCGATTACAGTTTTATGTCCGAATCAGCTAGTTCTGATCTGCATGCAATTGATTCCTTGATGACATGATCTTAGGAGCTTTCGAGTCCCTATGACCCTTCTTCCAAATTTTGGTGTAAACACATGCCCCCCAATTTTGGGATAAAAGAAATTTTATTCCAAAATTATCACGTCTGTGTCCCCAATATGTCCACTGTCATGGGTAAAGAATCTTAATCTGGGGTCTACTGTTTGTCGCCGTCTATGCTAGCTCATGAGCCCATGTCTCAAAAGTTTTACGAGAGCATCATTGCTTCATGGGCACTTGGATTCATCCTTCTAGGCCGGCTACAAAATGTCTATCCGACCCTAGTGAGAGCAACTCAACAATTCAGCCAATGTTTCTCTTCTATCTGCCTCCTCGAGTGCTCCCAGCTCCGCTGGACCCTCCATGGTCTATCTTATGAAGATCTCAAGCGGCTAGAAGAATTCTTGTGCATAGGGTGATTGTGTCACTTGTTCTAGCGCCTCATTGAGCAAGAAGACCAGCCATTGCGGTTAGAAGAATTCTTGTGATATCACCTGAGTCTTCTCTCCATGCTCACAAAGCTGTTCTAGTGTTTACGAGGGCTAGAATGTGTGGACACCTTCCCCTTGTTGCTCCTCCAAACGCCCACCGGGAAAGCCTCAGGTTTCTTTCCCATAGTTCCTTAATTTATCGAGAAATCTGCTGAGCATATGTTAGGTAGACGACCTTTCTTCTTCTCTGGTACAATTTTATGAATGGACCGATGTGACTCGGTTCACAATGAGTTTCGGCCTTGTGGAGATCCAAACTCCCTTCAATCCAAAGAAATTTTGGTGGGTTAATCTCTAGTCAATGTATTCATCCCATGATATTTTGTAATCTAGGGAAGCAATAAATTCGAGTCCGTTATCTCTTTGTTATTCGTCCCCTAACTTTTCGAAGTGTTGATCCATTTCTGTTTCTGATTTCAATTTCACACCTCCATCGAAATCTATCTTCTCGCTTTCCCGGGCTATATATACGGGCTATGGCCGTGGATAAAAAAAACCCTCTTCGTCTCAATCCTTCTTCGTCTTCAGTATATTCCCTATCTTTCCGTAGGTTCGAGGTCATGGAGAACAACAAGAGGTCTGATGAAGAAGCCCTCAACGGATCCACATCATCATGCCAACGCCTTCATCATCAAGAGGACACAAATTGGGGTGCTCCCATCGCTTCAGATCAAAGGGCTGACTTCGCCCATCCCCGGGGGTCATCTTTGGCACCAATTCGCCGCCAGCTTCCTCGTCACTTGAGGCGATAGATTAGTAATGACGATTTGCTAGCCTCCATCGATCGGACCGACCAGCATCTAGCCAACTGCCTCTCCCTAGCGGAATTGGCTTTGGCCATGATTGAAGACCTATCATCCCCCGAGGTTGGCCTAGTGAGGGAAAGGTTGGCCAGGGCTGAAGCTAGAATCATGGGTGGGATGTCTGCCATTATTTCTCTGTTTTTCCTTGATTTTTCTTTTAAGATTTATGATCACTCTTTCCTTGAATATCTTAGATCTAACTACTGAGTTGGAGCATCTTCGATCAGCCATGGATCATGTGGCGGGATTTGTCAATGCTAGGGGCGCCATTCCGGTGGTTCACTTGCATGACATCCTAAATCATGTCAGGGAGGTCGCCCTTCATGGCATTCATCATGGCGCTGCCATGGCGTTGGCTGCTGCACAAGTCTGTTCGGGCCATAATCTTCGGCTTCTTCCCCATTGTTTTCCGGACGCAGTGTACCCTGGGGAGCATGAGCTCTTGGTTGAGGATTTTATGAGCACCGCCAACTCTGTAGCTTTCAATACCTTGGCCAATGATATAGTAGGCAAAGTGTTTTCTGGCCCGTAGTTTGTAATAGGTGACGTTTAGCAAACAACTTCCTCACCTTGAGTGATTTCCCTTTGTTTCGTGCTTCATACCCATCACTTCATTCGTGTTTGCTTTGCTTCTATAGGCGATACACATCATATCGGCTTTTACTCTTTTGGGTTCATTTTTGCACTAGAGACGATACCTTTCCAATATCGGCTATTAAAGTTATCAACCGAACATATCGTTTATTAAGTATTGATCCAAATGCTAGGATAATATTTCTTTAAATATTTCCCGTTGATTTCTCGGCCAAACTCTTCCTCTCCTTTTAATGTTTCCAAAATATAAGCATTACTAGGCGCACAATGTTTGACCCGATAGGGTCCTTCCTAGTTAGGTGACCATTTGCCGAATTTTCTGTCCTTTGATCCGATCGACAATTTCACTTTCCAAACCAAGTCTCCTTCAGAGAATTGCTTAATCCTGACCTTTTTATTGTAATATTTCGCAGCCCTCAGTTTATTGGCTTTGATATTTTCAAGAGCACGCAGCCGAAGGCAACTCAAGTCTTCCAAATTGTCTATCATAAGATTCTTGTAGACCTCAGCTGACAAATCATTCTTTAGCATAACACGCCTCGATCTAGTCTAAACTTCCCAAGGAAGAACTGCATTATGGCCATACACAAGTTCGTAAGGTGACGTTTTAATTGATCCATGGTAGGCTGCCCATAGCGCCTCATTTAGCGTCGAATGCCACTTCCTTGGCTGTTCCTTGATCTTTTTCTTGATTAGCTTAATCATAATCTAGTTGGACACCTCTGCCTAGCCATTAGCCTGGGCATAGTAAGGGGAGGAAATCAATAGCTTGATTCCCATACTGGCGGCAAAATCCCCAAACTCTTCTGATGTGAACATTGTCCCTTGATCGGTAGTTATAGTTTGAGGAACCCCAAAACGATACACAATGTGTTCCCTGACAAAATCAATCATGTTCTTTGAAGTTACCGTCTTCAAAAGGAATTGCCTCAACCCATTTAGTGAAGTAATATGTTGCTACCAATATGAACTTATGTCCTTTGCTTGAAGGCGGAAAAATCTGGCCAATTAAATCAATTCCCCAACCCCAAAACGGCCATGGTTTGATTATTGGATTCATGGCCGATGCAGGCTATCTCTAGACATTACCCAAACGTTGATAGTCTTGACACCCCTTGTAATATTCAAAACAATCTTCCAGTATCGTTGGCTAGAAATATCCAGTTCTGCGAATAATCCATTTTATCTTATAAGCCGATTGATGAGCTCCACATATCCCTTCATGCACCTCACCCATCAACACCTTAGCCTCTTCTTGGTTCAAGCACTTGAGTAATACCCCATTGACTGTTTTATAATATAACTGATCATCTAACAAAACATATTTAGCTGATTTATATCTTAGCCTTCTAGTAGCTTTTCAAGATGGATCTCTAAGGTAATCGGCTATTTCAACCCTCCAATCATCACTCGAGGTTTCACTACTCGAGACTTCTTGAAACATTCGATACCCTGATGCACTTTGAGCTAGTCGATTAGCCTTTTGGTTTTGCGCTCTTGGAATATGTTGGAAAGAGATATGAAGAAACTCCTTGAGCAACTTTTGGCACTCATCATAGTATCCTTTCAAAGTCTCTTCTTTGTACTCATACAGGCCGATCAACTGATTAATAATTAACTGTGAATCTCCAAACACTTCAACTATTTCAGCCTTTACTTCGTGAAGAAGTTGAAGTCCCTTGAGAATAGCTTCATACTCCGCTTGATTGTTAGTAATCATTGGTTCAGTTGGAAAAGCAAACTCAAAACTTGACCCCCTGAGGCGAAATAATAACAATACCAATGCCACCACCCTGCTTGCTTGATGACCCACCAAAGAACAACGTCCAAGACATCGGCTCTACATAACTAATGCTTGGCTTGTGATGCTGGGTGATAAAATCGGCCATTACTTGTCCTTTGATTGCTTTAGCGATTCGTACTTCAAGTCGAATTCCGATAATGCACGAATCCACTTTCCCACTCTTCCATTTAGTATTGGCATTGATAACATGTGCTTAACCACATCAGCCTTGGAAACAACTGTACACTCAGTTGATAATAAGTAGTGTCACAATTTAGTGCAAGAGAAATATAAACACAAGCATAATTTTTTGGTGGGAGAATATCTCGTCTCTGGATCCAGTAGTCTTCTACTCAGATAGAAAACAACTCTCTCTTTTTCTTCAAATTCTTGCAACAGGGCCAATCCAATTATCTTGTCATCAGCCGATATGTACAACTTAAATGGCTTACCTTGCTGAGGAGGGACCAGCACAGGTGGACACTTTATATATTCTCTTATTTCTTCAAACGCCCTTTGTTGTATGTCACCCCACTTGAATTCTTGATCATTTTTCAACTTCAACAAGGAAGAAAACGGCAGGATCCTTTTCGACAAATTTGAAATTAATCTTCTGATGAAATTAATCTTACCAAGCAGAGATTGCAACTCTGTTTTGGTAGTCGGGGGAACTGCTTCATCAATTGCCTTTACGCTTTTTTGACCAACTTCAATTCCTCTCTCGTGGACCATGAATCCTAAAAATTGTTCGGCTGATACTCCAAAAGCACACTTATTAGGATTCATCTTCAAACCATGCTTCCTCGTGCATTCTAGAGTCTCACGCAAGTCAGCTAGGTGTTCTTTGTACCCTTTGGACTTTATCATCACATCATCAATGTAGATCTCAACAATCCTGCCGATCAACTTATGAAAAATGTAATTCATCGCCCTTTGATAAGTTGCACCGACATTCTTCAGACCAAAGGTCATCACAACCCACTCGAATAGACCGATTGCACCGAGGCACCTAAAAGCGGTCTTTGCTATGTCTTCTTCAGCCATGAAAATTTTGTTGTATCCTGCATTACCGTCCATGAAGCTAATAACCATGTGCCCGGCTGCTGCATCTACTAACATATCAGCTATCGGCATCGGATAACCGTCCATAGGTGTGGCTTTGTTTAGATCCCTGAAATCAATGCAACCTCTTAATTTTTCATTCTTCTTATATACAGGGATGACATCAATATCCACTCTACATATCGGCATGGTAGGATAAATTTTGCTTCTAGTAACCTTTCAGTCTCCTTTTTGATATCATCAAGCACATTCGGGTTGAATCTCCTCAGAGCTTGTTTAAATGGCCGATATCTAGGTTTGATTGGCAACCGATGTTCAACAATTGACTGGTCTAAACCAGGCATCTCATAGTATTCCCAAGCAAAGCAGTCTTTAAATTCCTTTAATAAATCAATTAATTCCCGCTTATACTCTGGATCCAACTTAGCACTTACGTACATCGGCCTAGGTCTATCTCCAGGACCAATATCTACTTCTTCTAATTCATCAGCCAACATGAAGCCATGTCCTAGTTTGCTTTCACCATTGACTCTGAATTCTGATGGCAACAGAAAAGCCATTTGGATATTAGTCGATGGTTGCTTTCTATCGGCTATTTGCTTGGTACGCCACGCTTGAGGTTTACCGGATGCCTGAGCCTTTTCCATATCTTTATTCCTTAGATGTTGCACCCTTCTCTTCTGGCTTCTTGTCAATCCTCCTAGACACCATTGACCTTTCTGCCACACATATTTTCTTCCGTTGTCTTCCTCTTCATAATCAGCCCAGTCTTGGTCAACAACTCTTTTTCCAAGCCGATCATGAACACTTTTATTTTTTAAGTGCCGATCTATGTTATTATGATGATATGCATCTTGAGCATGGATAGACCGGCGGTTGGTTTGAGACTGCCTATACTCCCGATATTGATTGCTGCATTCTAGACAGTCATGTCTGGTAGGCAACTTCAAATCTTCATTCCAGCAATGTCTAAAGAAAGGACTATTCTAATGTAATTCAGCTTGTTTTCTTTCATACCTGTCTTCTTTTAGTTGATGCTGGTACGCTTGATCTTTCAACCAATGCTGATAATCCTTTTCCTTTTGCCGCTGCCATTTATTTAATAGAATCCGAGATGTGACCTGCGGCTTTGTCGTCTCTGCTTTTGACCTCTTCCCCTGCTCGTATCGGCTCTTTTGCTTGGTATGACATCTTCTAATCTCTCTATACTTGTCAGCCGATATTTGCATCTTGGGCTCAACTGTTCCAGCTTCATTTGATTTGGTTGATGTTAGAACCTTAGTTTTTCCTTTGAATAGCCCAGCATCAACCATGTTTTGATCTCCTGGGAAAGGATTATCATCAACTTTCATTTTCTGAGGCGTATCAAATTTGAGCCTCCCCTGCTGAATAGCTCTCTCTATATGATGCCTGAAGATTCTACATTCATTAGTGGAATGAGAAGTAGCATTATGGAACTTGCAGAACTTTTATTCTTCAACTGATCAGGGGAACATGACATGACCATCGGGCAACTTGATCTGCCCTTTCTCAAGCAAGAAATCAAAGAGCTTATCTGATTTGGTGACATCAAATTCATAGCTCTCCTTGACTCCTCTTCCCCAAGGATTTGGCACCATCACTGTCTTCTTGCCCCAATTCCATTCAACCGCAGCAACCTCTTCTTCTTCATCTTCATAGTCGTCATCGACTGAGTATGGATCATAAGCTTTGGCTACTGTGGTACTCTTCTGGAATCGGGTATCTCTGCGCATACTCTAGAATTGGCTATTGAGCGCTGCTACTCGTTGAGCCAATTGACCCAAGTTGTCAAATTCTTGTCCTAGCAGCTTTTCTTTCCACATCGGTAGCATTCCTTGAATAGCTAAAGTGGCTAGTTGATCATCAGCCAAGTTTAAGGAGAAGCACAAGTTCCTGGTCTCTCGGAACCTCTAAAGAAATTCAGTGCCCGATTCATTAGTCTTCTGTCTTATAGTTGTCAGATCGGTAATCTTCTTTTCTCCAGTCCTAGTGTAAAAATATGTATGAAACTTCTTCTCTAGGTCAGCCCAATTGGTAATGGAATTGACTGGCAATGATGAAAACCAAGTGAAGGCTGACCCTAATAAGGACAGAGAGAAGAAACGAACTCAATGGACATGCTCAACTGACGCTTCACCCAATTATGTAAGATACCGACTGATATGTTCTATCATGCTCGTACTGTCTTGGCCAGTGAACTTAGCAAATTCTGGGAGCCTATAATTTGTGGGAAGAACGACCAAATCATACCATTCTAGGTATGGACATTTGTACGAAAAGGTTAGCCCTTTTGGCTTCAGACCAGACTGATTCTTCATCATCTCGGTCACCCTCAACAATAATTCATCAGCTTGCGGATTTGGATTCCTCTGCACCTGCTGACCCATTTGTGGATTGAAATCCCATGTGCCTTGATATCCTAGATTTGGCATCATGTGGAGGGTATTATAATCTGTGCCATAATGATACCCTTATAGAATCTCAATCTGCTGGGCCCTTTGCTGGCTTGCTGCTTGAAGTCTCTGATTGTAGACATAAGGATCTATATCTCTACGGATCCTTTGGATTGATGGTGCTATTTTTTGAGCTGGCGACGGTATATGGCCTGATGTGCCAAAATTGATCACCTAGTTCTGACTTTGCCCCGTCGACTGTTGCACATGCTGTACTGATAGTCTAGGATTGTACTGTATCTGATTCGTAGTAGTTCCTTGAGCCTATTCAGATGAACCCAGAACTATCTGGACATCACCACTACCAGCTGGTGCTGCTTCTTGATGGCTGGTACTGACTTGATTAGTCCCTTGGGTCGACGGATCTAGAATGTTGTAATAAGCCAGTCCACCTTGACCAACTGGAAATCCATGAATCGCCTCTCTCATGGCGTTGTGGAATATGTCTACGAAAGCTTCGTTATGGCTTGATATGGCATTATGAACAGATTTGTCTATAACTTCCTTAAAGAAATGCATGTCTTCATCTTCAGTTGTATCTGTCTGCCCGTGTAGTAGAACTCTTGGTAGTGGAAATTTCTGAACAATTATGTTGTCACGTGTTTTGGTGTAGGACAACAAACATTTTTTCTGAAACTCTTCTGTAGCTTTGCTGATGATACCCTTATCCCCATTAGGTAGATCTTCATAATGCAGCATAAGGATGTCATTGTTGTTGTGAACCGCCATGACGATTGTGGGGTCCCACCGAGCGTGCCAGAAACGTGTGTTAACACAGAATTTTTGTCCCGTGCTGAGGACACATGCAGCAAGTCGGATGGGTCTGCTCGATGGAGCTGTAGATCCGCCTAGCTTCAGCATAGGGTTGGTCGATCCTACGCACTCCTCCCAAGACGTGCCAGTCAATTTGACCTTGTAATTGACAAGGAGAGAAAGCTCATCAGTAATTAAGGGCGGAACTTGCCGGTATTGCCAGATAATCCCTGAATGTGCGGCTCTAAATGCCGATATGAAAGGAGATCGACTAAACAGTCGATTCCAGCATATTCATGAGAATAAATCAGTTAAAGCTCATTGGGTTATATAAGAAGAATCAGTTATCATTCAGGGTAAATGTCGTTATTTGAACAAATATTAACCAATAGCAATAAGATGTCAACAATGATTGGTTTACGCTAAGCCAATGATTACAAGTAACCGAACCCCTTTTTATATAAAGAAACAATTCGACATCACTTAACCGTTTAATAAAGGTAAATCTAATGAACATGTTAGATCTCATCTATCGCTATGACCAGTGGGGCATGAGGCATAATCATGCAAGCCGTAGAAATAACAATAAACTCGACGACCCTAACTCATTACTAATATCAGTGGGGCATGAGGCAGAATCATGCAGGCCATAATACAATAACAAGATCATGGGGCTAACATATCTTTCAACCTATCTTTATTTCAATGGTCTCATGATGCGAACTGTTCGTGAAAGTACTCGATATCAGCTAAAACAGCCGATTCAGGCATAGCGCATAGCTAAAGTCATGCCTTATCAAGAATAGATCTATCAAATAACGATCCCCACTCCACAGTGCTAACAGTTGGGTGTGAGCCAGAATTACACAGGCCATGATAATGGGCCACGGAACGGTTCTCGCTAGCCAATAAATCTACTCAAGACGCAACATGCTTTAACTACATGCTATGCAAGATCAGGATTGATGTAAAACAGCTGATAAAACATAACCCATTGTTTAATGTATAGATTAGATCAGTTTCAGATTAACAAATGATGGGCTAAACAAGATATAAGGCCGATCTAGATCAATCCCAATCGGGCAGAGTGATATTGCTGTAATTTAGATAAATAATGAAAGCAATAAGCAATATCGGTAACTTAATGAATCTACCAAAGACTGCCATTCTAAGGTAGAGCCGATAACTTGACCTTGATCTAGTTCATGTAGTGGGGGTGGATGGATCGATGCCGGCAAACTTGAACTAGGCAAGAATCGATAACTAACTTATACCAGAGTCACAGTGGAGGTCGACCGGATCGATGCAGCCATACTTGCTAAATAACTCACCGAGATCTACTCTACTCCTACTCCTAAGGGGTGGCCGGAGCCAAAAAAGTAAATAACTTGTGTATTGGATTGATTGTTGTCCTTTACAATAGCCGGGGTTTGATATTTATACCTAGGCCCTGTGCATGACTCCTGTCTAAGCACAACTCATTACAATGTTTGACTCTAGAGAAAACATTCCTAATTTAAGATAACTTGGACTCTAATCTTTCCCTTTTTGTAGAGTCCAACATGTCTCGTCCTGGCGCTGATCATAAACTTTGTCATTATCCGCTGGCGCTATCTGAAGAAAGCCGATTCTAGTTTTGCGTCCGAATCAGCTGGTTCCGATCTGCATGCAATTGATTCCTTGATGACATGATCTTGGGAGCTTTCGAGTCCCTGTGACCCTTCTTCCAAATTTTGGTGTAAACACTATTCACCAAAACATCACTTGGGTGGCTATGGCATAGGAGGCTTGCACATGTTGGGATGAGCTCACTCAAGAAGCTAATGAAGAATGAATTGGTGAGAGGGTTGAAGGATGTGAAATATGAGAAGGACAAGCTTTGTAGTGCATGTCAAGCCAGCAAGCAAGTTGCAAAGACTCATCCTACAAAAGCTTATATGTCAACAACATGAGTGCTAGAACTCCTTCACATGGATCTATTTGGACCAATAACTTACAAGAGTTTAGGAGGAAATCTCTATTGTCTTGTGATAGTTGATGACTACTCTTGATATACTTGGGTGTTTTTCCTTCATGACAAGACCGAAGTTGCATCATGCTTCAAGAAGTTTGCTAAGAGAGCACAAAATGAATTTGAAGTGAAGCTCAAGAAGATAAGAATTGACAATGGAAAGGAATTCGATAGCACAAACATTGAGGCATATTGTGATGAAGTTGGAATCAAGCATGAGGTCTCCACAACATATACTCCTCAACAAAATAGTGTAGTAGAGAGAAAGAACCAGACACTTATCACACTTGCAAGAACAATGCTTGATGAGTACAATACACCCAAAGCTCTATGGGCAGAAGCTGTCAACATCGCATGTTATGCATCCAACCGCCTATTCCTTCAAAATTTTCTTGGCAAGACACCTTATGAGTTGCTCAATGGGAAGAAGCCAGACGTCTCATTCTTCCAGGTGTTTGGTTGCAAATGCTACATCTATAAGAAGCGACAACACCTAGGGAAGTTTCGAAGACGTTGTGATATTGGCTTTCTTGTTAGTTACTCATCAAAGTCCAAAGCATATTGAGTATTTAATCATGCCACTGGCTTGGTTGAAGAAACATATGATGTGGAATTTGATGAATCTAATGGCTCCCAAGGAGCACATGAGAATCTTGATGATGTAGGTGATGAACCATTGAGGGAGGCTATGAAGAACATTCCGGTTGGAGACATCAAGCCCAAAGATGATGAAAATGATGTACAAGTGATTGATCCACCTTCTTCATCAAATGTGCCATAAGATGGTGATAAAGATGGGAGAGTAGAAAATGAAGATACTCATATCTCTCATGATCAAATGGTGGTACATGCTCAAGATGTTGATGCTCCACAACCTCCCCCTCAAGTGGTTGATAGAAGAAATTCACCCCTACTACAAGCACATCCACAAGATCTCATCATAGGGAGTCCCTCAAAGGGTGTAATGACTCGCTCTCAAAAACTTGCTTCATTTATTGAACATCACTCTTTTATCTCTTGTGTTGAACATAAGAATGTAGAAGAAGCTCTTTAAGATTCCAATTGGATAAATGCCATGCATGAAGAGTTGAACAACTTCACTCACAATAAAGTTTGGACTCTTGAAGAGCGACCACAAGGTGCAAGAGTCATTGGAACAAAGTGGGTGTTCCACAACAAGCAAGATGATCAAGGCATTGTAGTGAGGAACAAGGAAAGACTAGTTGCAAAGGGGTTCTCTCAAGTTGAAGGGTTGGATTTTGGAGAGACCTTTGCACTAGTTGCAAGACTTGAAGCCATTCGTATCCTTCTTACATATGCATCGTGTCTTGAAATGAAATTATACCAAATGGATGTTAAAAGTGCATTTTAAATGGCTTCATAAATGAACTAGTCTATGTTGATCAACCTCCTGGGTTTGAAGACCCTAGATATCCTAATCATGTTTATAGGTAGTCCAAGGCGCTATATGGGCTTAAGCAAGCCCCAAGAGCTTGGTATGAACGCCTTCAGGACTTCCTCATTGAGAAGGGCTTCACCATTGGGAAGGTCGACACCACACTATTCACCAAGAAGCTTGATAGAGAAATCTTCATTTGCCAAGTATATGTTGATGATATCATATTTGGCTCTTCAAATGAAGACTATTGCAAAGAGTTTGGTGAATTGATGTCAAAAGAGTTCGAGATGTCTATGATTGGAGAGGTTACATTCTTTCTTGGTTTTCAAGTCAAGCAAATGAGAGAAGGGATTTTCATGTCTCAAGAAAAGTATACCAAGGACCTTCTCAAGAGGTTTAATATGGATGAATATAAGCGAATCAAGACACCAATGCCATCTAATAGACATCTCGACCCAGATGAGGGAGGTAAAATGGTTGATCATACTCTCTACCACTCTATGATTGGTAGCTTGTTATATTTGACCGCATCTAGGCCCCAAATCATGTTTAGTGTGTGTATGTGTGCTAGATTTCAAGCTAACCCTAAGGAAGCTCATTTGGTTGCCATTAAAAGAATCCTTAGGTACCTTAAGCACACACCAAGCATTGGTCTTTGGTATCCCAAAGGAGCTAGATTTCAACTAGTTAGCTATTCCGATTTGGATTATGCCGGTTGCAAAATTGATAGAAAAAGCACATCCAAAGGGTGCCATTTGCTTGCTAGATCACTAGTGTCTTGGTCCTCCAAGAAGCAAAATAGTGTGGCTTTGTCCACCGCCGAAGTGGAATATATTGCCGCGGGTGCTTGTTGTGCACAAATACTTTACATGAAGCAAACTTTGCTAGACTATGGTGTAGTTCTAGAAAAGGTACCTCTTTTATGTGACAATGAGACCGGGATAAAGCTTGCTAATAATCCGGTTCAACACTCTCGTACCAAGCACATAGATATTCGACATCACTTTCTTAGAGATCATGTTGCTAAAAATGATATATCACTAGAAGGTGTAAGGACCGAGGATCAATTGGCGGATATCTTCACTAAACCGCTAGATGAGGCTACATTTTGTCGATTGAGGAATGAGCTCAATGTGCATGATTTTAGTAACTTTACTAAAAAATAAGCTTGTGTTGTCCCTTGCATTGCATTGTAATATACAACATGTTTAATTTTTGGTAATGCACTTAGGGCTTGTCTAACATGGTTAAGATAACCACCGAAAAGCGTGTGAAGAAGCTTAACCTTGGATCAAACTTGACAAGCAACTAGAATTACTTTCAAGTATTGCATTGCATATGCATATGTGTTGCTTTGTCATTTCCTTTCGATTACCCTTTTATTGCCTATTTTCTTAAAAAGAATTATAGTCTAAGACAAAATATTTTGAAAATTTTGAGGGTTTGAGAGAGGTCACTCACATCAGTCCCAATTGGTGTTTATTTGGGTCCTATTGAAGTTGGGACATAATTGGGAACAGGCAGCGCGAAGGAACATTGAAGATTCGCTAAAAAAGGGCGATTGAACGCTGCACCAGACTCTGTTTCCAACGTCCGGTTAGTTCACAGGAGGTGAACAGAAGCAGCACAGGAGTGACCAGACGCTGAAACAATGCTCATCCTACGTCTGGTGTGAAGGTGTACCTGCGTCCGGTCAATCGAAGAAGACGTACTCAGGGTCGACCGGACTCTGGCTACGTTCGGTCAAGGACAATTGCACGTGTCTGGTCGCGACTTGAGGGGTTTTTGACCTCTCTGTTGTAGACCAGACTCTGTGTGGTAGCATTCGGTCATTGCGACCGGTGCGTCTGGTCAGTTGGAATCGTGTGGATCTCAAACTCTCTTTCTGTTTCCTTTTTCTTATCCAACACAGGGGGCCACCATATAATCTCCGTACGCCGCGTCGCTAGTTGCCCTAATCCCACAGCCACCGAGCCACCATGCCCATGCCATCGCCTGCGTCACGCTGCCACACAGCCGCACCAACGCCCTTGCCCTAGCCACGCCTCCGTCGTCGCACTCGCTCCGCGTGCCCATGCCCTTGCCGCGCCTCCGCCGCTGCGCCCGCTCTACGCTCCCATGCCCAACACCCACGTCACCACGCTACTCTACTCCGCCTGCCCACGCCACTGTGGCCCCTGTCGTCGCACTCCATGCCTATGCCGCCGATTGCCCTAGTCGCCATCCAACGCGCCTACAATGCATTGCTCGGCCGTCTCACCACTTCGTGCCAAACCCTAACCCTAGGCGTATTCTAGTGGTGCCCCATGATCGTCTTCTTTGCTCGTTGGTCGCTGGTTCATCAGGTAGCAAGCCATCAATTTCAATTTCGTATCTACTGCTTGCTTCTTAGGGTTTCGCACCTCTAGATGAATATTGTGATTATTTATATATCCTATCTATTCCATCGTGCAGCGAGTCATTGTTCTTAAGGTTGTTTTGGCAGTGGTCAGTTAACTTAGGGCCAAGCCTGCAAGTACGGATCAAGGCCAAGCCTCGTGAGTGTTAGCTAGCAGTTGGTTATTGTCCGTGGCAGTAATTCTTTTTAGCTCCAGCAATGGCATGAGTCAAGAATGCCAGAGGTGGTCTCGGTGATGAGGATCCAAGGCCTCTGCCTCACCTGACTGCTCAAGAAAAGGGAAGGCAAAAAAGACCACAACAAAGAAGTGGAAGCTCGTTGATGTGGAGACAGAGAGAGCAGCAGCAGTGGTAGCCGCCATTGAGCGAGCGGAGAGATGTGGAGCTAGGAGTGGTGTTCGTATTGCCAATCAGCTATCACCAACTTAGAGGGCCACCATCGAGAGGGCTGAGAGTCATCATGGTAGTCTAGCTGGGACTGTCATGATTGGAGGATGACGTGTCGCTTTAGAGGAGAGTCAACCTCAGGGGGAGACAGAACAACAGACACAGCCAACAGAGCAGATAGAGGGTACTCAGTAGACAGAGCAGACTAAGGAGACAGAGTAGGCAGCACAGCCATAGCTTTGACGCCTCTGGTCGTACATGCACTCAGGTTTCATCGAGCCCTGAGACATAGAGGAGGGGCTCTCGTCCACCTCCCAGACCATAGGGTCTGGCTCTGGTAGTTCACCTTGACTTGAGGGCAGCCATAGCCAAACAGGTGCAACAGCTCTGCTTCATGCAGTTTGAGGACTGGTTTCTACTGAGGCAGGATGAGCGTGCTTCAGAGCACTTCTATATAGTACTACAAGAGGATTTCTATAAGGCCTATCTGAATAGTGGAGTTGCTTTTAGATCCCAGAGAGTCTGCTCCATAGAGTCACTTGTTGCAGCTACAGGCGAGTAGATCCATCCTCACCTCTCATATTTGCTAGGGTTGATAGATCTTCTTGGATGGACTAGCCGCTATGTTCCATCATGGGTCTGTGAGTTCTACTCTTCTCTTTGGATTGACCTGAGGCACAGATTCATACACTTTGCATTCAGAGGTCGTGACTATAGGCTCTAGAGCTCGAGGGTCAGAGAGATTCTCAGGATTCCAGAGTCACCCATTCGCCTTCATGAGATTTGCTATGGTTAGACAGAGCCTCTGAGATGCCCTCATGGCAGAATTGTGCCACCCACAGATCTTGTCTGACCATGCTTCACAGAGCCATTTGGCGACGGGTTGAGCAGGATACCACGTGATCTTACACCTACAGCTTGGCTTCTTGATGCTGTTATGAGGAGGACTCTGCTCCTGAGGATGGGTTACCACGAGGGATTGACTCGCATCTAGTTGCGGTTAGTGAATTCTCTAGTGTCTTAGACTATATTTGATATTTGGGATGTCACACTTTCAGAGATGGAGGACACACTTGCAGAGGGTTTCAGAGGTCACCAACAGCTGCCTTATGCTCACTAGATCACCTTCTTGATTCGAAAGGCAGTTACACAGAAGTCCCCAAAGATGATGGCTGAGTACACATGTGCTACTACTGAGTTTACTCCATATAACATAGCTCAAATGCTACGCCATAGTAGTGTGAGGACACCTTGTTAGCCAAGCCATCGCCCAAAGGTCCTAGAGATAGCAGCCTAGCAAGATGAGTTCATCAGGGGCATTACAGCGATAGAGGAGGAGCAGCTAGATGCTCAGCAGGAGAGTGTGGTCGAGAGCGACCCTAGTAACAGCTCTGATGATGACTATCAGCCTATTCCTCAGATGCCTCCTTAACCACACGACAGAGAGGCCAGTGGCTCTAGCTCAGCTCCACCATAGCCACTGCAGACCGGATGAGGTAGGACCAGGCACGCTAGGCATAGGAGACCGTAGCTGCACTTGCTCAGGTTTAGGCTCGATAGGATAAGTTCTAGAGGTAGCAGTAGGCCATGCAGCAGCAGTAGCTCATGATCCAGCAGCAGTTACTTGGCTTCATGCAGCACGTATTCTCTTCTATTGCTCCTTAGTAGTCTACACCTCAGATCGGCCAGCCTGCCACCACTTCAGTGACTCCAGCTGTATAGCCTAGTGGGCTTTAGAGTTAGGGACCACCAGCTACCCAGTTTGCTTCACCTACAGAGTAGGTGTCCTAGTGTTTTGCCTCACCAGTGATAGCTCAGGGTCCTCACTTCACTCCTATTGTTACGAGCTTCACTCCACCTCAGAGTTCATCAGTGCTAGTGACTAACACCCTAGTCTCCAGGAGTCTTGGTGCTACATTCAGTGAGCTTACAAGGCAGCCTACACCACCAGAGTTGTGAGTCCCCATTCCTACCATAACTGCTCCTATTACTAGGACTACTGAGACAATCCTGTCGTCTGTTGCATCATCCGAGTTAGTTACTTCAGTTCTTTCAGCAATAGTGACAGCGACAGATGTGGCTCCACTTCCTATAGTGATACTTCTAGAGTCATAGACCGTGCCGATTACTGAGTAGACCTAGACCACTTCACCTTCACTTCCAGCGATAGAGGGTCAGACCGCTCAGAGCTTAGGGTCAGAGGATGCTGCTGCTTAGTTCTAGATTTCTCACCATACCTCAGCGCCCGACTCGATTGCTCCTGTCCCATCATCTAACCCTTAGGTTTTGGTGCTTGATGCCAAAGGGGGAGAGGGATTGAGTATGTTAGATCTAGGGGGAGTGGTACATCTAAGGGGAGCATATGATTCATTTCTTTTGGTTCTTTATGTGTGATACATTATGCATTCACGTTTACCTTCATGTATTGCATTACATACTTGTGATGGTGAGACTTGTGACATGTGTGCTCTCTACATTGATACTTAAATATATGTCATGTCACTTGATTATGCTCATTTTCTTTGCTTCCGCATTTTACTCCGATTCAAATGAGCTTTACTTCATGTACTCTTGCTTAATTCATATCTATTGAGTACACCATGTTGGCTTGGGTCATATAAGCATGTCTAACTCCTTTGCTCTTATTCTCAAAAGCTTATATGAACCAAGCATGTTGAAGACCTCACTCATCTCTTTTACATACTCGAGGTTGTGTTGTCATCAATCACCAAAAAGGGGGAGATTGAAAGCATCTAGGCCCCTAGTTGGGTTTTGGTGATTAATGACGACATGAGATTACTATGACTAACATGTGTTTTGTAGAGCCAATTTAAGTTAGGTCATGGTAATGGCAATTGATTGAGAAATCATGGTTGTCATGCCCCTATCGATGGAAATCATTTCGGTTTTCAAAGGATGGACGACAAGGTTAAGGATGGACTAGTTCTAAGTGTCTTTTAGTGTTGAAGAGACACTTAGAGTAGTTTAGGACCTTGTTTTTCCTTTGGCCATACTATTATGGGGGTATGGACTAGCAGCTTGACCTAGGTGAGTCTAGTGGGTTAGGTGTGGTGCACACTTGTCAAATCTAGCACTAGGTAGCTCAGGAGTAGCCCTAAGATCAATTGGAGTAAACTTCATTCATAAAGGATTTCGAGTTGGAAGTGAATGGAGGGTCAAATGAATGAGTAGACACTAGTTTGGTTGTGACAGGACGCTGAAGTGAGAGTTCGGTCAGTTCATTTGATCAACTGGAGTCATCTGGTTGCGATCGGACGCTAAGTGAAAAGTGACTAGACGCTGGGTGCCTAAGTCCGGTCAACTCCGGAGAGTGAATTTCCTGATCAGACGCGTCTGGTCAGTGCTGACCGGATGTTGGTCAGGATCCAGTAACTCACTGAACGCTGAACAGCGAAGTGACTGGACTCTGGGTGCCAGCGTCCGGTCAACATCGGTAAGGTTCTAGAGAGCGTTTTTCTTGACCAGACACGTCCGGTCAGTGCTGACCAGACGCTGGTCAGAGTTCGGTCAGTGCTGACCGAACGCTGTTAATGGCTCTTTCTAACACAGTGGCAGGGATAACTGACTGGAGCATCCGGTCACCCTGACCAGAGCATCCGGTCACCCCACAGAGTGATGACTCAGCCTCCAAACGTTATGTTTTGAATGAGGGGGTATAAATACTTACTCCACTAGTCCAAGGGAGGTCTCTTGCCCATTTGTTCAGCTGAGAAACACCGTTGAGAATGCAAAGGAGAGCAAGAGCCTAGTGAGGTGATTGAGATTTGAGAATCCAAGTTTAACGCCTCATTAGTGCAAGGAGAGTAGCAAGTGTGCATCCACCCTTCTCATTAGTCTTGTTGTGGTCAAGTGAGAGTTTGTGCTTGTTACTCTTGGTGATCGCCATCACCTAGACGACTCAGTGGTGATTGGGAGTTCGGTGATCATCCAGCGGAGCTTGTGGATGACCCAACTCAAGTTGTGAGCAGTTGTGGGTGATTCACCGCAATGGAGTGTCAAAGAATCAGCCCATAGAGAGCACTTGATCCTTGCGCGGATCAAGGGGGAGCTACACCCTTATGCAGGTGCTCCAATGAGGACTAGTGGGGAGTGGCGACTCTTCGATACCTCAGCAAAACATCATCGCATTCCTTTCCCTCTCTTTACTTTAAGCATTTACATTTGAGCAATTCATTTCATGTCTTTACATTCCTAGAATTGCCATGCTAGAGTAGGATTGGAACTTAGGGTGTCAAACTTTTTTGCGGTAGAACAATAGAATCACATTCTAGGCATAAGGGGTGAAGTGGGCTAAGTGTAGGACTTAATTATTGCTAAGAATTTAGAATTATCCCAATTCACCCCCCGTCTTGGGCATCTTGATCCTTTCACACGGCCTTGGGCGAGACAGAACCCACATCCTTGGGGCCGGGAAAGACGGTGCCCGCACCTAAGGGGTCAGGCGAGACAACCTTGGGGTCGGGCGAGACCTTTTAATATGTGTCGAGCCATCCGGGGGAGCCATCGTGGGTGCTTACTCCCTTGCTTTGGGTGTCCCTAATATCGATTCCCAACAGTAGCCCCCAAGCCAGCGAAGGTGTAGAATACTCCTTTGGAGGCTTTTCTAGACAGGAGGACTCTAAGGGCCTTGACCTTCTTTTTGTAGCCCACGGCATGTCCTGGTAGGATGGCGGTTCCCTTTTGTTGCTATCGGGCTTCTTGGGGGCATGTAACCATAGGATTTGGGAGGTCATAAACATTTTTCTTAATTCTGGTCCCCTAGGATCCGATCGGTCCATCATTGTACTACGACCACATGTTCGGTCTCCTTGCGAGTCCAACTTCCCTCAAGCCCCCATGCACAGCAGGGGTCCGGTAGAGGGTCGGCTCATCTTTGTGATCATCATCCCTCAAGCGTTTTTTGATAAAACGGAGGGGCTGAGCCATGCCACGTTTTTCCTCGATGGACGAAACATGGTGCTCGGTGAGCTGTTAATGGGCTAGTCTGAGGAGGGCCCTGGCTTCCCATTCATGGGGGTCTAGCATGGGTTAGCTGGTGACCGACTCTAGACTCTTGGTGGTCAATCCATATAGTTCTTGGGTCTGTTCGGCCGGTCCCAAGGGCTCATTGCCTTTCTTTGAGGGAAAACCATGGACTGGGAACCGACCAAGACTCAAACATGGGCTGGGATGCCTGCAACACTTGTGCGCTCGGGTGCTGGCCGCTAGTGGGCCCATCCCTTCCCACCCCTTGCTCTAAGGGTGCCTCAGAGTGGCTATGAACCCATCGGTGGGCCAGCCTTTGAAGTTCTGGTCCTGAATGGGCCATAGGAGCATTTTCAGCTCTATATCCCTCCTTACCTACGACAGTTCTTGGCCCATCAACCAGGCAAACCGTCTTCCAGCATGTCCTTCGAGAGCATGGCTAGAGATAGCGTGCGCACAATCTTCGGAGGGAGGTGATATGACATGGCGCAGTGGGTGCGTGAACCTCGGCAGATGGTTTGCCTTCTCACCCCACTCCGTCCTATAAATAGTGGCCTCCCCTTTCATGTTTTTGCACACCAAAACCGCAGCCTTACCTTCTCTATTTCTTCGCCACCACTGTTCGAATCTACCGTGCTTGCTAATCCGCCGCTAGAGCCCTAGATGTGTAGCTTCTGCTTGTCCATCGCCGCCTTTGCTTCTCCGTAGCCACCTCCATCCTCCATGGATTTATGGTACTGCTCCAATGTTAATCATGCATGAATGGAGGGCCTCATCAAGCATGGTCTTCTCTACGGGAGGACCAATGCGGCGGAGTGGCTTGTGACCGGTTGTGAGGATGCGTCGACATCGCTCAATGGCTACGTAGTCTCCTTTATGCCCTTCCATGAGCGTGAACTCATGGTTCCTCCCCACCCATTCTTCCGGGGTCTGGGGATCAAGCCCCACTTCTAGTTGTGGAGATATTTCTTCTCCATCTCCTTGATCAAGAAGAAGGAGAGAGGTTGGGAGACCTTGGTGCCGATGGGATACGTGGGCATTGACCTCCGGGGGCAGCAGGTGGCCGAGTACATGCCCTGCCAGCTCTCTAGATCCAACAAGGTTTGGCACTCGCATTGGTTCTACCTGAAGGATGACCCAGCTACTCCCTTGCCGGTCTTCTCTGGGCGCCTGGTCAAAGAGGTACTGCCATCATGGCCATGGGGGCCACCCATCAAGGAGAAGAAGAGGATGCATGACATCCTTGAGGCCATTGCATTCCTGAAGACCCACGGCCTCCGTGGGGCTAGCGTCATCAGGGGGTATCATGCAAGGAGGGTGGCGCCATTGATGGTGCGTGTCCTCCCACTATACGGGATGACACCCGATGCATAGCTCGTTGGGACAACGCTCGCTTAGGGGCTGCTCTGTGACAGTGAGGTCGCACAGCGCATCAAGGAGGCCACTAGGGAGGCTGACTCCATGTTCCTGATCCAAGGGCATCCCATGATGCTATCGGACGCGAGCTTCATCGAGCTGCTGGTGGGCTTCATCCCATGATGCGGTCATGAGGGCAGCAAACCATGCTGTGGACAAATAAAGGAAGAAGAAGAAGGACGATGAGGAGAAGAAATGGTGGTCGAAGTAGCTAGCGAAGCTACAACGAAGGAAGCGGTGTCAAGGTCCGTCGGGAGAAGAGGAGAAGAAGAAGAAGAGGAGGAGGAGGAGGATGACGGCTCCAGGTCGCCCATCCCATGGGATGATCAGGCCGCTGAGGATGAGGACCCACCTTTGCCATAGGTGGGACCCTTTCTACGGCATGCCATGAGTTAGGAGGAGGAGGACATGCCCTCGGAGCCGGTAGAATCAAACCGCCCCGCCCTGTTCGAACCTTCGACGGCGGCCTTGGAACCGGTGGAATTAGGTCACCTCACCTTGTCTAGGCCTTTGATGGTGGCCCTAGAGCTGGTGGAATCAGATCGTCCTGCTCCATCCAGACCATCTATGGTGGCCCTAAAGCCGTTAGAAATAGGTCGCCCTACTTTGTCTGAGCTATCGACGGTGCCTCTAGGGTTGGCGGGAGGCGGTTGTTCTGATTCATCCAAGCCCTCCGAGCCAAGGGAGGGCTCAAAGCAGCAACATGCCGATGTGGAGCAGTCGAAGTCAATCAAGCCAGCCCCAAAACGTCCTCGCATGATGGCATCAGGGTGAGTCAAGAGTTTTTTCATCCTTTTGTCTTAATGAATTTTTGTCGTGAACTCACTGCTATGTCCCTTGCTGCGTCGTAGGACGTGTAACTCTCCTATGGCTTGCTCCAAAAAATATCCTCCTCCAGTAAACACGCCAGGAGCCGGCTGGTGCCCCACTAGTGGTGAGCATAAGTGGTGTCGAGGTGGCCACGATGTCGACCAGGGAGGCACAGCCGGTGGCTGCATCCAAGGGAGAGAAGGCGGAGGAGAGCGCTCCCGAGGCACCCATGGTGGGTGTGGCGTGGCAGTCATGTCCTCGATGTCACCGGCAGTGGCAGCATGGCCAGAGCCATCGTACGTGCAGGTCATTGTGTCCGTGGTAGGGCGGATGAAAGGGGGCACACCTGTGGCATCCTTTGCAGATGTGCAGATAGGGCAGGCCCCGTCATGAAGTGGCTAAGATTGCCCCTACCACTCGGGAGGTGGCCAACCTTCGAGTTAGGGAGAAGAACAATCGTGACGACACCCGTGAGGCCGAGGAGAAGCTCATGACCCTGATCGAGAGGGTGTGCATGGACGCCATCGAGGCTGAGCAGCTATGGAAGGAGCAGGATGATTTGCTCTGGGCCATAGAGGAGCTCCGCACATTGATTGACCTGGCTCGCTAGGAGCGTGCCGACGCTCAGCAGTGGATCGGCCACCTCAAGAATGAGCTCTAGGGGGAGAGGTACCTAAAGGTTGTAGCTAAGGGCATGTTCACCGGGCTCACCATGGAGGTTGGTCAGCGCTAAGAAGAGGTCCGATGCCTGGAGGCATAGGTGATCCGGTAGCACGATGAGGCGGGCAAGCTTTAGGCGGATGTGAATGATAAGTCTTCGGTTTCCCTTATTGTCTTTCTCCCTAGAATCTGTGGTAAGCCTTTTGACATGGTCGGTACACAACTTGGGCAGGTCTCAATGACAAGCTTGGGGCAGAGGTGGTGAAGAGCCGTGGCCTAGAGAAGAAGCTCAGCGAGGTGAAGGAGACGCTCTAGAAGGAGAGCGATGAACACGACAACCTATGTGTCGCCGTCCAGCTAGTCTGCGAGGAGCTCAAGCTAGCCCCAGAGCAGGAGACAAGCTCGCTCGCAGTTCATGTCACTCGGAACATGGACCGGGCACGTGATATGGCATGGGGCATGCTTTCCTTTGGTGTTCAACGATCGTTCGAGATCGTCCATTCTCATTACGAGAAGATTGATCTGGCGACGATGTGCCAAGGCTTCACGTCCATCTATACTAATGCCGAGCTAGACAACATTGAGAAGGAGGTGGCCCCCTAGTGCATGACCTTTATGCCAAGCTAGAAGATGAAATCATCCCCTCGAGGGGTTAGTTTAGTCAGATAGGTCGAGTGGCGCATTTGTAATAAGCGGACAAGTTCCAACGCTTTTGTTTTGTTTAAACAAGCTTGTTCTTTTGTTTCGTTCAAACAAATTTGTTGTTAAGACTATAGAGCTCGAGGTGTGGGCAAAAAAACTATAGAACAAATTTGCTGGTAAGCAAGAGTGCCGTAGCCGCTGGGGCGTAGGTTTCTTGCAGTCCGACCAGGTTTACTCAGCGTTCGTTTCCACAAACCTTGCCTCTAGGTTTTTAACGTGAGAAAGGGTCGGGCACAGTGACTATTTTAGAACGGATATATATACCCTTATCGGCCCGCGAGTGAGGCTCGACCCCTTGCCATTGCTGAGGTCTAAAGATCGAGGAGATGATAGCCAAACTAGTAAGAGAAAGCATTTTTTGTTTTAGAAATGTTTTTCTTAGTTTTAGTACGTACCCCTCCCTAGGATCCAAGCCATCGTCCTATGACTGCGCATTCAGTCTCCTTGCAAGTCCAACTTCCCTCGAGCCCCCGCATGTTGTAGGGGTCTGGTCGAGGGGTCAGCTCGTCTTTGTGATCGTCACCCCTCAAGCGTTTTCTTCTATAAAATGGAGGGGCTGAGTCATACCACATTTTTCCTCGATGGACGAAACATGGTGCTTGGTGAGCTGTTAATGGGCTAGCCCGAGTGGGGCCCTAGCTTCCCGTTCATGGGGGTCCGACATGGGTCAGCTGGTGACTGACTCTAGATTCTTAGTGGCCAATCCATATAGTTCTTGAGTCTGTTCGACCGGTCCCAAGGGCTCATTGACTTTCTTTGAGGAAAAACCATGGACTAGGAACCGACCAAGACTCAAATGTGGGCTAGAATGCCTATGGCGCTTGTGTGCCCGGGTACTGGCCGCTAGTTGGCCCATCCCTTTCCACCCCTCACTCTAAGGGCGTCCTAGAGTGGCTGTGAACCCGTCAGAGGGCCAGCCTTTGAACTCCTGGGCCAGCCTTTGAACTCCTGGGCCGTAGGAGCATTTTTAGCTCTATATCCCTCCTTACCTGTGATGGTTCTCATGCCTGTCTACACCAACACTGAGCTGGACGACATCAAGAAGGAGGTGGTCCCTCTAGCACAGGACTTACCTGCCGAGATAAAGGATGAGATCAACCCCCCAAGAAATTAGTTAGGTCGATAAGCTAGGCGGCGAACTTGTAATAAGTGGACAAGCTCTTAAATTTTGTTATGGACAAATAGATTTTTAGCTCTTCTCCCTATTTTGTATAAAAAGGTTAATGCTTTCCGACCCTTTCCATCGTTAAGGTTGTAAAGCTCGGGGTGCGGGTGAAAAAAACACTGATCATGCTGGTGAGCAAAAACATCATAGCCATTGGGGCATAGGTTTCTTGCAGTCTGACCAGCTTTACTCAGCATTCATTTCCACAACCCTTGCTTTTAGATCTTAACGTGAGAAAGGGTCGGGCATAGAGAATGTCTTCCGAATAGATATACTCTTTAATGCATTCTGACTCTTTCCGTAGTTAAGGCTAAAAAGCTCAGGGTGCGGGCAAAAAACTCTAATCATGCTGGTGAGCAAAAATGCCATAGCCGCTGGGGCATAGGTTTCTTGCGGTCCAACCAGTTTTACTCAATGTTTGTTTCCGCAACCCTTGCTTCTAGATCTTAACATGAGAAAGGTTCAGGCATAGAGAATGTCTACCGGATAGATATGCTCTTATCAGCCCCCGAGTGAGGCCTGACCCATTGTCGTTGCTGGGGTCGGGTGTCACTAAAGATCGAGGAGTCGATAGCGAAACCGATAAGAGAAAGCGTGCGTAGATTAAGGGTAAAAGCGACGTAGCTATTCGATGTTCTAGGAGTTGACGAAGACTTTGCCATCGATGGTCTTTGGGTTATAGGTGCCTAGTCAGAGCACCTCCGCAATGATGTACGGTCCCTCCCACCGTGGAGAGAGTTTGTGGTGGTTCTTGTTGCTCTAGACGAGGTGGAGCACTAGGTCCCTGATGTTGAAGGCCCGACCCCGCACTCGACGGCTATGGTACTAGCGCAATGCTTGCTGGTACATGGCCGAGCAGAGGAGGGCAACATCACACACTTCATCTAGCTAGTCCATGGCATCCTCGGGGGATGTCTCATCTCCCTATTCATCGTATGCCCTGACCCTCAGCGCTCCATAATTGAGGTCGGTCGGGAGGATAGCCTTGGAACCATAGACCATGAAGAATGGCGTATAGCCAGTGTTTGGCTAGGGGTCATCCTCAGGCTCTAGAGCACCGTAGGAAGCTCTATGTTCCATCGTATGCCAAACTTGTTCAACTGGTTGAAGATCCTAGGCTTGATGCCTTGTAGGACCATGTTGTTCGCGTGCTCGACCTGCCCATTCATGCGGTGGTGTGCCATGGAGGCCCAATCGACGTAGATGTGGTATTCATCGCAGAATCAGAGGAACTTTTTCTCAGTGAACTGTGTGTCGTTGTCTGTGATAATGGAGTTTGGGGCTCCAAAGTGATGGACGGTGTCAAGGAAGAACAACACGGCTTGCTCGAACTTGATCACAAAGATCGGTCGAGCCTCTATCCACTTTGTAAACTTGTCTACGATGACAAGCAAGTACATATAGCCCCGAGGCGCCCTCTTGAGAGGTCCAACCAGATCGAGCCCCCAGACCATGAACGGTCACGTGATGGGGATCATTTAGAGTGCTTGGCCTAGCAGGTGGGCCTACCGAGCGTAGTATTGACACCCTTTACAAGTGTGTACAATCTGTTCAGCATCAGCTACTATGGTCGGCTAGTAGAAGACTTGTCGGACCAGGGTCCTAGGTGTGGCATGGTGCCCATAGGCACCACTATGGATATCACTCAGCAACTGCTTCCCTTGTTCAATGGGGATGTAGTGCTATAGGATCCTAGTGTGGCTTCACCTATAGAGCTCGCCCTCAATAATGACAAAGGCCTTGGCGCAATGCGCGAGCTGCCGAGCCTCCATTTTGTCCATCGGTAGCGCCTGACAGAGGAGGTAGCCAAGGTAAGGTGTCCTATAGTCGGCCAGAGGGTCGGGCTCTATCACTGGATCCTCATCAAGCTCCCTGACTTTGGGGTCGGATGGAGTCGCTAGCTGGTTAGCCCCTGAGCCTAGGGTAGGTGGCCCGTCACCGGTCTATTCTGGCTCCTCATAGCGGACCGAGGGCTTATACTGACTACTGGCGAAGACACCCATCGACACCGGCTCCCGGCCGAACACCATTTTCACCAGTGTGTCGGCTGCCTCATTAAGACGTCTCGGGATGTGATTGAGCTCAAGACCATTGAACTTGTCCTCTAGCTGCAGACTTCTCAGTAATATGTAGACATCTTGGCATTGTGGCATCTTGATTCCTTCATGACTTGGTCAATGACCAACTAGGAGTCGCCCTGGACGTCAAGCCATCAGATACCCAAATCGATGGCGATGCATAGGTCGTTGATGAGTGCCTCATACTTAGCCACATTGTTGGAGGAGGGGAAATGGATGTGAACCATGTACCTCATGCGTACCTCAAGGGGGGGAAACAAAGACCAGCCCCATGCTGGCACCTTTCTTCATCTACGATCCATCGAAGTACATCATCCAGTACTCTTGGTCGACAACTGCTAGCGGCATTTGGATATCGGTCCACTCTACAACAAAATCAGCCAGCACTTGGGACTTGATGGTCGTCCAAGGGGCATATGAAATGCCTTGACCCATCAGCTCGAGTGCCCACTTCGTGATTCTTCCTAAGGCATCCCAGTTTTGGATGACCTCGCCAAGAGGGAAGGACATCAAGACCGTCACCAGATGTGACTCGAAGTAGTGAACTTCCTCTTGGCGATAAGGATGGCATACAGGAGTTTCTAGATTTAGGGGTAGCGAATCTTGGAATTGGACAAGACCTCGCTAATGAAGTACATGGGACGTTGCACTTTGAGGGTGTGTCCCTCTTCTTCTCGCTCTACCATGAGGGTGACGCTAACCACTTGCATGGTGGCTGCAATGTAGAGCAGAAGCAGCTCTCCGTCGAATGGAGGGACTAGGATCAGGGCCTTTATCAAGAGCCGCTTGACCTTGTTAAGTGCATCCTAGGCCTCAGGCATTATTTCAAAGCGGCCGGCCTTCTTCAAAAGCCGATAGAGGTGGAGACCTCATTCACCAAGCCTGAGATAAAGCGATTGAGTGCGACAAGGCACCATGTAACTTGTTGTACCCCCTTTATGTTCTGGATTGGGCTCATCCTCACGATGGGCGAGATCTTCCCCGTGTTGGCTTCAATG
Organism: Miscanthus floridulus; assembly: GCF_019320115.1. NCBI lineage: Eukaryota > Viridiplantae > Streptophyta > Magnoliopsida > Poales > Poaceae > Miscanthus > Miscanthus floridulus. Next base: position 14,114,698 of record NC_089583.1, read on the forward strand.
CCATGCTTAGAGATGATAAAACCCAGCAACAAACCCCTTGGGACCCCAAAAACACACTTCTTGGGGTTGAGTTTGATACCATTTGCGCGGAGTTTGGCGAAGGTCTGCTCTAGGTTGGTTATGGCCTAGTCAGCCCGTTTGGACTTGACCATGATGTCGTCGATGTACGCCTCGATAGTCTGCCTAATGAGGTCACCAAAACACTTGAGCATGCAGCGTTGGTATGTAGCCCCTGCGTTCTTTAGGCCAAATGGCATTATGATGTAGCAGAATGATTTGAATGGGGTGATGAAAGATGTTGCGAGCTGGTCGGACTCTTTCATCATGATTTGATGGTATCCAGAGTACGCATCAAGGAAGTAGATGGTTTCGCACCCTGAGGTCGAGTCGACTACTTGGTCTATGCATGGAAAAGGAAATGGATCCTTTAGACACGCTTTGTTGAGACCCATGTAGTCAACACACATTCTCCATTTCCAACTCTTTTTCATACAAGAATAGGATTGGCTAACCACTTGGGGTGGTATACTTCCTTGATGAACCCAGCCGCCAAAAGCATCACAATCTCCTTGTCGATGGCCCTACATTTCTCCTTGTCAAAGCGACGCAGGTGCTGCTTCACCAGCTTGGAGCCTGGCTTGATCTTCAAGGCATGCTCGGCGACTTCTCTTAGAATGCCTGGCATGTCTGAGGGTCTCCATGCAAAGATGTTTCTATTGGCACGGAGGAAGTCGGCGAGTACGCTTTCCTATTTGGAGGAAAGCGTGGTGCCGATGCGCACCACTTTGCCCTCAGAGCAGCTGAGGTCTATGAGGACCTCCTTGGCACCCTCTATAGGCTAGAAAAACCTGGCCGATCACTTGGGGTCGAGTGCTTCTTCGACGACCTCCTTTCTGATGACCGCAAGCTCTTTCGAGGCGACAATTGCCGTGGCATGTTCGCAGCACTCGCCCTTGCACTCATAGGCACACTAGAAGGAGGTGCCGATGGTGATGACACTGCATGGACCCAGCATCTTCAACTTCAGATAGGTGTAGTTGGGGACGGATATGAACTTCGCATAGCATGGACGTCCCACGATGGCGTGGTAGGTCCTGTGGAACCTGACCACCTTGAAGGTAAGGGTCTCCATCCTATAATTGGTTAGATTCATGAAGGTGACGGGTAGATCGATCTACCCAAGTGGCATGGCCTACTTTCCAGGCATGATGCCGTGGAATGGCGCCCTGGTCAATTGGATGTGCGATCGGTCAATGCCCATGGCGTTGAGCATTTCAGCGTACATGATGTTGAGGCCGCTGTCTCCATTCATTAGCACCTTGGTGAGCCACTTCATGCTGATGATTGGGTCGACCACGAGTAGGTATCTCCCCGGCTATGGGATGCTTTTCGGGTGGTCTGTCCGATCCAAGGTTATGGTGGACTTTGACCATCAGAGGAAGGAAGGCACAGTCGGCTCGGCCATATAGACCTCACGGTGTGCAACCTTCTAGTGGCGCTTGGAGTCATAGGCCACCGACCCTCCAAAAATTATGAGGCAGCCATCCAGCGTCGAAAATCCATCGTCCTTCCCCTTAGCGTCATCTGTAGTCAGCTTGGGCTCCTTCCTATGCTCCCCCTTGTTGGAGCCTCCAGACAAGAACCGCTTCATGAGGACACAGTCCATCTATAGATGCTTGATGGGAACGCATGGTTCAGGCATGGCCCTTCGAGCAGCTTCTCGAAGTGGTCTAGGTATCCTTGGGGGGCTTCCAACCCCTTTGTGGTCGACAGTGGCCATGAGCGAGCCCTCACGCTGTTTCTTGTTCTTCTTCTTGTTGGGACGGGTGGAGGCGCCTTCGCTAGCATCCTTGTCCCGCTTTGCCTTGCCCTTAGGGCTATCAAAAATCACCCCGACCGCCTCCTCGCCCGAGGCGTGGCTGGTGGCAATGTCGAGGAGCTCCTTGGTGGTTCATGGACCCTTATGTCCTAGCTTGTGAACTAGGGACTTGTAGGTGGTCCTAGACAGGAAAGCTCCTATAACATCGGTGTCAACGATGTTGGGCAACTCGTTGCACTACCGGGAGAAGCGCTGGATGTACCCACGAAGAGTTTCCCTGAACTTTTGTTGGGCATTTTTGAGATCCCATGGGTTCCCAGGGCGCGCATATGTGCCTTGGAAGTTTCCCATGAAGATCTCTTTTAGGTCCGCCCAACTTTGGATTCGGTTGGGCGGATGGTGTTCCAACCATGTTCACGTTGAATCGGCCAGGAACAATGGAAGGTTGTGGATAATGAAATTATCACTATCCGCTCCACCGGCTTGGCAAGCAAGCCGATAATCCTCGAGCCACAGACCAGGGTTTGTTTCCTCGGAGTATTTTGGGATGTTGGTCGGCGGTCGGTACCACGGTGGGAAGACAACGTTGAGGATGTGTCGACTAAAGGCCTGAGGTCCTGGCAAGTCGGGGCTTAGGCTTTGGTCCTCGCCACTATCGTCGTGTCCACCACAACGAGGGTGTTAGCCGTGGCTAGCCTCCTCTATCTCATCAATGCGGGCATGCCTGCGGGCATCCAGGGTGTTGCATGTGTCATGGTGGAGGCCGAGAAGCTCATGCACCAGAGCCACGATGCACGGCCTACCGCCTCGCTATGCCTGGTGGACTGACACGTCCCTGTCGGGTTGCTCTGAGGGCACGCGCTGGCTGGCATTGAGCTCGCATCATTAGGACAGCAAGCTCTCGGCCTGCTGCGCCGCCGCACGCTCGAGTAGCATGCGAATCTCGTGATGGGCCCGATCATCCTCAGGTGTTGTGGGCTCTAGAAGCCCCCGAAGCAAGGCCATCACGGTAGTGATGTTCTGGCTTGCCTGGGTGAAGTGTGGGAGGGCTTCGTCATCCTCAATGATCCTCTGGTTCACATTGTCGGCCACGACGCGCGCACGCCCACCATCTCCGTGGCACTTGATCTCTCGCTCGAGATCCGTGTGTTCCTGCTCGAGCTAGAGTCATGCTTCTTTGAGCTCTTAGTGCCATGCCCTCAGTTGCTCTACCCACAGGCAAGGTGGGGCCCTACATACCCCTCGACCTCGTCATCGAGGTCGTCTATTGGGGTAGCCCCTCCCTCATGGATGCTTTCGATGTATCCCTCAGGTGTGCCTGCCATGAAACATTCTCGCGAGGGGTGATGGCTCCCCATGCTGGAGTCAGAGTCGGAGGGTGACTCCGATTCTCCCGCGAGAAGGTCATGGAAAGATTCCATGACGTATTCGGTCATCCCCACGAACTCGTCGTTTGTAGGGAATGGTGGCGTGCGCTGTGCCACCAGGTGACCAATGGCCTCTGTGGCGTTGTGCAGACCGAACGGGAGCGCTGTCGGGGCGGTCTGGACGAGGTATTCCAGGGAGGGCGACTCTCCTCTAGCAAGCTACATCATGACATTGCCGAACGAGAAGGTAAGGCAGCGCTGGTCCTCCCAGGACGGTTGGGGTCCAAGGAAGCCGCTGAGCTGGTGCTCTAGCCTCTCGTAATTAAAGCCGAGGAGCTAGTCGCTCCTAGGGGCACAGGCCTCCAGTGCGTGCAGCTATAGCTCCTCAAGCACCTCGATGATTGCGTCGAGGCCGGTGGAGTGGAGAGGCTGGATGGCGGTGGGAACATGCGCCAACTCTCCCTCCATCGTAATGATGAAGTCCAGGTTCTCAAAGCGCACGTGCATGCCCGACACCTAGCTGACACCATGACTATCCATCTGAGGCCTGATGTGGACGTCGAGATGCGCAAAAAACCCCTATCTGGCGCTCCAACTGTCGATGTTTTGGGACCACCGACGAGTAAATCTGTATTTGCGCGTCTTGCTCGGATGGTGTGCTCAGAGGACACAAGGGTTTATACTAGTTCGGGTGGAACGTCCCTATATCCAGTTCGCTGCTGCTCGTGTTATCGGCACTTGGTTTGCAGTAGGGGTTACAAACAGGTGAGAGAGGGAGATGATCTCAAGTCTCTGGTCGAAGGAGTGAACGGGTGCTGAGAGCTCGCTTTACGCTCATCTGTGTGCTCGTGTCATGCTCTTGTGTTTAGATCTCCCCTTTGGATCCCCCTTTCATGGGGTGCCCTGCTTCCCCTTTTATAGGTGAAGGGAAAGCGCGGGTTACAGAGAAGGAAAAGGAGAAGAACGAGAGAGAGAAGAAGACTTCAAGGGTCGCCGGGTCCTTCTTCTCCTTCATGCGGGTCTCACCGATCCTGTATATGTCAACAAGGATGGCTCCATGTCGTGGCCCTGTTCGTCACTAGCGCCATGCGCAGGCATCATCTGCCGGTCATGGCATTCCACTCTGTCTCGGTGGATGTCGTGGTGAACTGTTGCGCCTGTCAGCATCCATACGAGGATTAGGCAGAACAGCACCGGCACGCCCGACACTATTCTTGATGTGAATCCTCAGGTATGGCCCATCATGGCTATGGGTTACATCGAGGCGTGCCAGCCTCTTCCCAGGCATCAGAGTTTTGACCTAGGCCCATACGCTTGGATCTGGAGTGGTTGGCGGCGGTATGGGTCCCCATCAGACAAGACGGAGCCCACGGCCTCGAGGTCAAGCGAGACAGAACCCACGTCCTTGGGCGAGACAGAACCCACGTCCTTGGGGTTAGGTGAGACGGAGCCCATGCCCTTGGGGTCGGGCGAGACGGAGCTCGCACCCAAGGGGTCGGGCAAGAAGGAGTCAGTGGCCTCGAGGTTGGGCGAGACAGAGCCTGCGTCCTTGGGGTCGGGCCAGACGGAGCCCACGGCCTCAAGGTCAGGCCAGATGGAGCCCGCGGCCTTGTGCGAGACAGAACTAGCATCCTTGGGGTCGGGCCAGAGGGAGCCCGCATCCAAGGGGTCGGGCGAGACGACCTTGGGGTCGAACAAGACCTTTTAATACATCTCGAGCCATCCGGGGGAGTCAGCGTGGGCGCTAACTCCCTTGCTTTGGGTATCCCTAATATCGATACCCGACAGTAGGTTTGAAGTAGGTATTTGTAATCTTTAAGCTAGCTTTTTTGCATAAATGCATAGGCAGGCAATTTAAAAGCAGATATTGGAGTATCTAGATCCACCTTTTTTAGTAATAAAATGTTGATTATGAACAAGCGTGTGCGCCTAGAAATTTTGAGTTCTTTTTTGTATATAATGGTAGAAGATTTTAGAAATATGTTAGACCTATGGCTATTGTAGTAGTAAATGATGATATGAGTTGAATGGTACTATCTTCTGAATACTTATAAGAATTTATAAGGATTATTTTCTCTAGCACACCATGGATTAAACATGGGGCTCCAAATTAAAAGGAGCCTCAAATTAATACACATTATAAAAAAATACTTCTCATGGTAGTTCTGATGATACTATATTTACAACATGTTACTATTACTATTTAGTTACTTCTTTTGATGGCTCCACATCTTATCTTATTATTATTAATCAGAGGCTCTACGTTAATTCTTACCAGACGCAATAAAAAAATAAATACTAGAAATTCTCACATTAATTAGAAAATATATGACCATTAATCGGAAGAATCTAACTATCTATATCCATTAAATCTATTTTATTTTTAGAGAAATAGTCACCTCCGCCATTATAGGTAGGAAATAGCCTAAAATCTCTTTGCCCAAAAAAAATACTTCATCCGCACGGGAAAAATCTTGGCAGCCCGTTGGTTAATAAAATATATTATCTGATATGGACTACCGTGTCCATGAGGTTCACTAATTTTCTTTTAACACAAGACGTTCACTAATGATGGTTAATCTTTTAATGAAAGAATCAATTAGAAGAAGGTTAATCTATCATTCACGTTGGTTGGTTAATATACCAATGAAATAATATCGGCGGTGTCCATGACGTTTACTGTTGGTTTATCTTTTAATCAAATTGAAGAACCGGTAGAAGGTTAATCTTTCAATAAAACATTATATACAATCAATGAAACCTACAAAATAAGATACACATGTGCCGGACTACTAATACAAGAGGTTCGACGGTCTAAGCTATGCGGAACAAGGACTCCATTTGTTCGATGTCTATCTTGCTATCTTTATCGTTTATCAATTGAAATAGAATTAGGTGCGACCCTTTAATTTATGTCTAAATGAACTAGGTTTGTCATTATAAAAGAAAATTAAAATAACCCTCTAAATTTGTACCTATCTACCTCGGCCATCGGGAAAGATAATTTAAAATAACCCCATAATATTTTTCATAGATTACTCATCTATATAACTATGAAGTATAACGCTATGTGTAACACCTGGTTTTAAGAACAAAATCAGATACATACCATATGTGAGTCCAGGAAGTCAAATCTCACATATAACTACAAATAAGGGTAATATCAATAGACAATGCTCAATATATAATGTACTTAGTATAAAGAATATAACCTTAGATGACAAACAGCGGAAAGACAACTCCGATCTTCGGATGAAGACTCCAATTCCACAGGGACAACTGACTGGTTGACTGGTTGATTACAAGCCTAATTCCTTCAAACTCTAGCAATCTGGTACCCATCCGGGATTTTCATCCAGATATTTGAAAAATATAAAGCAAGCGTAAGTATATGTCGTACTCAACAAATATAACATGGGGTTCATGAGGCTCAAAAGGCTAACACTGGTTGAACTGCGATTAGCTTTTAATGAGTCATGATTTTAGCAATTAAGTAGCAACAAGTTTATCACAAGCCCATAAACACATGATCAGGTAAACATGAATAATGAATAGCATAAACAGTAATCATTAATGAGCATATTCATCATCATTATCATCCATGTTCATCATCATTAACCATTAGTGATCATCTATCCCGTAAGGGTTCCAAGGCCGCTCGTGACCGTGAGCATGGCTGATATGCCAGTTTTACACTCTGCAGAGGTTGTACACTTTCACTGTGACTCATGATTTACCCTTTCGCCTGAAGTAGCTAATCTCTTGACCCACTTCGAAGGAAGGTCGGCAGAGTTCACTATGAAGCCTTTCAAAGGTTCGTCTAACAAGTTAGGACCATTAGATTCCCTCGGCAAACAGATGTAGGAACCCCCTTCCCGATGGCACAATGATACGTAGCCTATACGCAAGGGGATAGAGGCTGTCCTATACCCGATTCATCAAGCCATTCTTATGCCAATAAAGGTAACCTCTAATAAGCTAGAAAAGGTCCTCATACTGAGCTAAAGCCAGAGCCATATAGCCCTCACAGCTATACTGTAAGTCCTAGATGATCACTTACAGATAAGTCCTTAGGGAGAGGAATCTAGAGCACCATAAAATAGCCCAATGCTCTAGCCCCCTTGTTCCATGTTGCTAAAAACATCTTTTAGTGTTTATTGCATATACCATTAGTCAAGTTACAAGATCATGGTTGTAGTTGAGCACTAGCATCATACTACCCAATGCAATACCCCATAGGCATCAAGGCATAAGGTACAAAGTACTAGGAAATACTTAGTGGCAGTCAAGGTAGACACATGCAGTATGAATTAAACGATTAAAGGTGTATAGGACAACAAGGATGGTCCCATGCTATACTTGCCTTAAAACACCGATCCTTCGGTAAGCTTTGATCTTCAACGTTCTTCTTCTTCTTCTTGATCACCACGTAAATCTCACCGACTGGACTTAATCATAAAGCACCACGCAAGCATCCATATAATCATACATGAAGCAAACAATAGATCTAAAATATAATAGTACACCAAACATAAAATCAAGATGAAAAGTTTGTAAAACGAATCTACGTCTCGCTACGAACACACAGACTCGAAAAGCACACTAATCGAAGCTACGGTTGAAAAGAAACGATTACCAAGAGATTTTCTTTATACGCGGAAAAAGAAAACTATAAGCTTCATTTATTTTAACTATATAAAAGCTTATATAAATTGAATTAAATCGAATTTAGATTTGAATTATAAAACTAAAGTAAAACATGTCATATTTTATTTATAAAACCCAATTGCATTATTATTCAAATTAGAGTTTAAACCATGAAATTCCAAAATTAGTGACATGATAACCACTATTACTAACACGTAGATCTCGTTGCTATGAATATAACACAACTTGAATGGACTAAAACGGAGTTAAAACGCAGAAGATATGAAATAAACAAGATTTCCTTTAATAAAATAATAGATTAAATCTAACCATGAATTTTAAAAGCTGAAAACATACCTAACAGTAGTATGAACATGTAGATTATGAAATTTCAAACCTAACGCAAGTTGAACGGATCAAATCGGAGTTAAAACGGAGAAGTTGTGGCTAAAACAAAATCAGTGGCAAATCTGTAAATAAGTGAAAACGTATTTTGGATCTAAACCGACGAAACTACGCTTTCCAAAGAAGAAAACGTAACCAGAGATTTCGCTTAGGACCGCGAGTTCTATATTCAAAAACTCCAGGGACTCTTTAGAAATTATACCAGGCGAAAGGGTATCATGCAATCTCGACCATCGGATCTATTTTGGACGGCTGAGAATAGAAGCAAGGGAGAGAAAGGGCGCTTGGCCGGCCGAAACAGTAAGACCGGCATGGTGGAAGCCATGGCCGGCGATGGAGCTTCGCTGGAACAGTGATTCGGGGCGTGGTTTACAACGAGAAGGGCATGAGCCGAGAGAGTGAGGCACGGAGAACTTACCTCAGCGATCCTCGGCGGTGTGGAGAGGATGGAGGCAGCGTGTGGCTTGGCGAGGCGGACGACGACTTCTTGCTAAGTTCGGCGACGGGGTGAGCAGCCCAGAAAACAAGGGGAAACAATAAAACGGAGCGGGGAGATACACTACCACCAAGAGATGCTCGGGAACTTGTTCGGGTCAATGGAGAGGCTTCCGATGATGGTCACAGCTACAGCATGTGGACGTGCTCTACTCGTTGAGATCCAAAACGAGCGACAGAGCTAGCTAGGGCAAGGCGGTAATGCGTAGATGGGAAAAGGGGATAGGGCAGCGCATGGCACCTGGGCTCCATTTTATAAGGCACTTCGCGTGGGACGCACGCCCAAATCGGGGGAAATCAGCGTGGCGGTGGACTTCCGAGTTGGGGCAGAGTCCGCTCTGGACAAGGCTAGAGGAAGGAGGCGGCGCTGACAGGTCAGGCCCACCCATCAGCGTCAGAGGGAGCAAGGCCGGTATGTCGGCCAGAGAGAGGAAGGGGAATACGGGCGTGAGTGTGGCTATGGCCAGGGCCGGCCTGCGTGCTGGGCCGCCGCGAAGGAGCGGGCGCGGGAGATGGGCCGATGCGAGGAAGGAAGCAGGCTTGCACGTAGCTAGGCCAAAGAAGAAGGGAGCTGGGCCCAGGAAAAATGAGAAAGGAGTGGGAAGAAGAGAAGATGGGCCACGAAAAAATATAGGTTGGCTGGGCCAAGAGGGAAAATGAGTATGGAGTTTTCTTTTTCCAAATATCTTTCTATTTTCCTTTCTTAATTCAAACCAGATTTTAAAACATGATCCAAATCAAATTCCGATGTAGTTTCAAGTTGTCACACCCAATTTTAAGGATAAAATTGAATGCACAAACTCGTGTGTGCCTAGGGATCCATCACACACACAAGCTGACAAATTACATAAAGTATCATCACGGTGTCCTTACATCAGATCCATAATATAACTTAGTCTTACATCACACAGTGGAAAATAAAAAGATAACTCTATCGTGGGCTTCATCACAGGGAAGGTCAACTGGTTGACCACAAGCCTAAAAATCCTCAGGGAATTCCTCATACCCGTTGTCATCTGTTACCCATCTAGGATTTTTATCCAAATAAAGAAAATAAACAAGCATAAGTACATCCCGTACTTAACAAGTTAACATGGGGTTATGAAGCTTAAAAAGGTTGACACTGGTTTACTGCAGTTAGCATTTTTAGTAAGTCAAGCTTTTATTCTTAGGTATCATCAAATTATGCTTAAGCTCCCATTTATTCCCATATGAACAGATATCAAGGTCAAATGTATCATATATCATCATAGAACAACTTAAATGATCATCAACAAGTAACCAGTTATTCTGTGAGTTTTCCGGGCCGCTCGTGACCATGAGCACGGCTGTTATAACAGTTTATTACCCTCTGCAGAGGTGGTGCACATTCACCGTGAGTCGTGATTCCCATATGCCCAGGTTAATTACTCCCATGTCAATGCCAAGGTGAGCGGGCAAGGTACACTATGAAGCCATTTCATAGGTTTCTCTAACAAGTTAGGGCCGCTAGGTTTCCTTGGCAGGCAGATGTAGGAACCCCCCCTTTCCTATGGCACATATCCATCGTGGCTATACACATAGGAACAGAGGTAGCCCTATATCCAATGTGGCAAGCCCCTTTTGCGCCATAAAGGTAACCTCTAACTAGCTAGAAAAAGTTCTATTACTGAGCTAAAGTCAGAGCCATATGACTCTCCCGGTTGCACTATCAGTCCCAGCTTTTGCCGACAGATAAGTCCTTATGGAGGGCCGGGACCAACATGATCAATAGTCATTTGCACCTTCGCCCTATGGAACAGTTGTTATAAATCATGTTGTACTTTTAGTTCCATAGAATCATTCATCATCATGTAGATCATGTTCAATTAGAGCACTAGCAATCTACCCATATGCAATTAACCCATAGGAGTCAAGGGAATAAGTCATCAAATGTCTAGAATGTCCTTAGGGTTATCAAAATTAGACACATGCACATGAGTAATTGATTAAAGTGAATAGGACATCAAGGTAGGCCCATGCTATACTTGCCTTGGTTCACAAACTCTTGCTGGTCCTGCTGGTCGTCGAAGAATTCTTGGTCCCCAACGTTCTCCTCACCATCTGAACGCGACCAACACGGCAACATACAACATTCCAAAGGCATTCATGCAAAGCAAACATTCCTATAATTAGAACAGTACACCAACAGTATAGAAAACAAGATAAAATGTTTGTGAAAATAATCTACGTCTCGCTACGATCACGTCAACGCGAAGTTCATGAAAAACGGAGCTAAAATGCGAAAGTTATGATTTAAACGAGATTTCCTATAGCAATATATTTAATTAAATCTAACCATGAAATTCAAAAGTTCCAAACTTGACTAACAGTGGCTCTAACATGTAGATTATGAAATTACGAAGCTAACGCGATTTGAACGGATCAATTCGGAGCTAAAATGACGATTTTATAATCAAAACAGTTCAAATGGCATTTCTGCAAATACTGAAAGCGTGCTTTGAACTAAAACAGTTAACTTTACACTTTCAAAACGAGAATGCGTACTCGGGGAAATACGCTAAGGACGGCGGGTTCTATTTCGGGAAAAGGGAGGGGCTCTTTAACAAATTTACCACGGCGAAAGGGTATCGGCCATCGTAGGCCGTAGATCACACGATGGGCGGTTGAGATTAAACAGAGGAGAGAGAACAGGGGGGGCTGGCCGGAACAGTGTTCCAAGCGGCCAGGCGCCATGGCCGACGGCGAGGACTCGCCGGCAATCACAGTTAGGGGGCTTTGGTTCACGATTCGATGACCTAAAGCCACCGGATGAGAGAGGGGGAGCAGGCGAACACGTTCAGGCTGAGAAATCGGCCAGAGGATGCGGCCGTGGCGGCGGTCGCCATGGACGGCATCCAGAGAGCTATCGGCGCTCGCGGCTACAGCGCTAGAAGCCACCAAACACCAAAGGAAAAGGTTGGGGAGAGAGAGGGGAGCACGGGGAGGCTCACAGCGGGGAAAATCAGGGTCGGAGATGGCTCGGGGAAGACGGGTGACGCGGACGGTGGACGGCGGTCGGCAGAGCTTCTCCGTGCGGCGGTTGCGGCCTCCGAGGCGTGAGCGAGGGCGAAAAATGGAACGGGGAGCGAGAGGGGGACGCACGGGGGTTCGTCTACACTTAAAAAGAGGCCAAGGCGTGGGGAGGGGGGCTCTCCCACGACGCGCGTGGAGCGGGGCGTCGGTTGCTGCAGCAGCTTGATCGGGGGCTACGGTTGCGGGAGGAAGGAGGCGGCACTGACGTGCGGGGCCAGGTGGTCAGCGACTAGAGGGGAAAGGGAGGCACGGCAGCAGTTGCTGCAGCGCTGGGCTAGCGCGGAGCTGGGCCAGAAATGAGAAGGGGGGAGGCGGGCGACTGGTGCTGGGCTAGGCCGGCGCGGGACGCCAGGGGGAGGCCGAGCCGGGCTGGCGCGTCTGCTCGGGCTGAAAACAGAGGAGGGGAGAAAAGAAAGAATTTTCCTTTTTCTTTTTCCAAACAAAATTTCCAAAAGCATTTTAAATTCAAATTTCAATTCTCTTTGAAATCTTTGATCAATACCAAACATTCACAAAATAATATGCAGCAGCATGTATGCATCACTTGTAGCTAATCTTATATTTGATTTTAGTTTTATAAAAATTATTACTTTCCTATGTTTGAATGCTCACATAAATTGCTTAAATAAATCAATTTGACTATTTTTTAGAAAATGCAAAATTAGGGTGTTACAATTCTACCCCCCTTAAAATGAATCTCATCCTCGAGATTCAGGTGATTGCTTACTCAAACAGTTGGGGATAAGTCTTTCTTAGATCCTCTTCTCTTTCCTAAGTAGCCTCATCCTCTGTATATTGATTCCACTGCACCTTGCACATCTTTATAGTTCAGCTTCTTGTAACTCTTTCAGCAGTTTCTAAGATCTTTATCGGATACTCTTCATAAGTAAGATCTTCCTTGACAGCGAGTTCTTCCAAAGGAATTTGCTCTTCTGGTACCCTCAAACACTTTTTCAATTGGGAAACATGGAACACGTCATGCACACCTAACAAACTCTCAGGCAGTTCCAACTAATAAGCTACTTCTCCACATCTCTCTAAGATCTTAAAAGGTCCTATAAACCTTGGTGCTAACTTTCCCTTCATATTGAATCTTTTCACACTTCTCATTGGTGACACCTTCAAGTACACATAATCACCAACTTCGAAAGTCAGCTCTCTTCTGTGAGTATCAGCGTAACTCTTCTGTCGGAACTGAGCCACTCTCAAATTGTCTCTAATCATTCTCACTTGTTCTTACGCGTCTCTAAGGACATCGGGTCCAAACACTTGAGTTTCACAAGTTTGATTCCAGAACAAAGGCGTTCTACATTTTTGTCCATACAACGCCTTGAAAGGTGCCATCTTGAGACTCTTCTAATAACTGTTGTTGTACGAGAACTCTGCGTATGGCAGACTCTTATCCCAACTATCACCATACTGTAGTGCACAAGCTCTCAACATATCTTCCAAAATCTGGTTGATCCTTTCAGTCTGTCCATCAGTTTGCGGGTGGTAAGCAGAACTGAAATTCAACTTTGTCCCCAAAGATCTATGTACTTTATGCTAGAATTGCGATGTAAACTGAGTGCCTCTATCCGACACAATTTTCTTGGGAACACCATGTAAGCACACTATTCTTTCCATGTACAACTCTGCTAGTCTTGCACCCATATATGTAGTCTTGACTGGTAAAAAGTGAGCAACCTTGGTGAGTCGATCCACTATTACCCATATTGAATCATAGCCTCTTTGAGTGTGGGGCAATCCTACGATAAAATCCATACCAACTTCTTCCCATTTCCATTCAAGAATCTTCATTGGTTGTAGTAACCCTGCAGGTCTTTGATGCTCAGCTTTCACTCTTTGACAAGTGTTACACAAAGCCACATACTCTGCCACATCTCTCTTCAATCCATACCACCAATACTTCTCCTTGAGATCCAAATACATCTTGGTACTTCCGGGATGTATAGAATAAGCAGACTCATGGGCCTCTTGCAGAATTGCATCACGGATAGCCTTCACTTTAGGTACACATATCCTTTTTCCGAACCAAAGGATGCCATTCTCATCCATTCTGAATCCAGGTGCCTTTCCAAGCACTACGTTCTCTGCTATCTCCTTAAGTTTTTCATCCTCCAATTGACCTTTTCGTATCTCTTGCTCCAAAGTAGGCTCTATCACCAATTCCATTGCATTAGTGACAAGGCTCAAGTTGAGATACTCCATTTTAGCACACAACTCTACTGACATAGATGTCAGCTGAAGTCCATTGGCATAGCTCTTTCTGCTAAGTGCATCAGCTACGACATTTGCCTTTCCCGGGTGATAATGCACTTCCAAATCATAGTCTTCGATCAATTCCAACCAACGACGTTGTCTCAGATTTAGATCTAATTGGGTAAAGATATACTTCAAACTCTTATGATCAGTATAGATATCACTCTTATGTCCAATTAGATAATGTCTCTAGATCTTCAAAGCATGAACCACAACTGCCAATTCTAAGTCATGAGTAGGGTAGTTCAACTCATGCTTTCTCAGTTGTCTAGATGCATATGCCACCACTCTTCCTTCTTGCATAAGCACACATCCAAGGCCCAAATGGGATGCATCACAATATATAGAGAAGTTCTTGCTTAAATCGGGCAGAATTAATACTGGAGTTGTAGTCAATCTCTTCTTTAGCTCATCAAAGTTTGCCTGGCATTTATCCGACCATGCATACTTAGCATTCTTTTTCAACAGAGCTGTCATAGGCTTGGCTAGCTTGGAAAAACCTTCAATGAACCTCCTGTAGTATCCAGCCAATCCCAAAAAGCTACAAATCTCACTTATAGTGGTTGGTGGTTTTCAATTCAATACATCTTGCACTTTGCCTGGATCCACTGCTATTCCACCATTGGAGACAACATGACCCAGAAAAGAGACTTCCTTCAACCAAAACTCACACTTGCTCCGCTTAGCATACAACTTATGTTCTCTAAGCTTTTGCAAGACTAACCTTATATGTTCAGCATGTTCTTCTTCGGTCTTGGAGAATATTAGTATGTCATCTATGAATACCACCACAAATTTATCCAGAAACTCCATGAACACCTTATTCATCAGATACATGAAGTATGTAGGTGCATTGGTTAATCCAAAAGACATAACGGTGTACTCATATAATCCATACCGTGTAGTGAATGTTGTCTTGGGTATGTCCGAGTTTCGAATCTTAAGCTGATGATAACCAGAGCGGAGATCAATCTTAGAGAACACATGGGCTCCTCTCAACTGATCAAATAAATCATCAATCCTAGGCAAAGGGTATTTATTCTTGATTGTAACCTCATTAAGTGAACGGTAATCCACACACATCCGTTGACTACCATCCTTCTTATCCACAAAGATCACAGGTGCCCCCCATAGGGAAGAACTGGGGCGTATGAAACCTTTTTCTTGCAACTCTTTTAGTTGTTTCTTAAGCTCTTCTAATTCATTAACCCCCATTCTATATGGACGTTTAGCTATTGGTGCAGTTCCAGGTAATAATTCAATAATGAATTCAATGTCTCGGTCAGGTGGCATACCTGGCAAGTCATCGGGGAAGACATCCGGAAACTCCTCCATGACACGATCTTGTTCATTGGCTTCACCATCTAGCTGGTTCACTATGGTTGTAGGCTGAGCTTGCACTACCACTTCTACATAGATTCTATCTCCATTGAGTGATGTCACAACCACAGATTTCTCCTGACACTGAATCACTGCCCGATGTTGTTTCATCCAATCCATTCCCAGAATAAGATCAATTCCCGCTGTTCTCAAGACAATTGGTTTCACTTTGAAGTCTACCCCCCTTAAGGAAATGCTAGTTGAGGGACTCCAATATGAAGCGGGCATACTACCTCCCGGTGAATTTACTAGTATGGGGTTTTTCATGGCACACAAAGGTATGCTATGCATTCTAACAAAAGCTTGGGAAATAAAAGAATGCGAAGCACCAGAATAAAAAAGTACTGTAGCAGAGATAGAGTTGACGCTGAACGTACCCAACATGACCTATGGCGTCTCTTGAGCTGCATCAGATGACACATAGTTCACCTTCGCAGTGTGAGGTGGTCAGGCGTTGAACTTTTGATTGCCAGTCTGGTTCTGAGGTGCTTGTTGGTTCTACTTCTTAGGGCACTGATGAGCATAGTGTCCTACTTCTCCGCAATGGTAGCAGGCATTGGGGTTATTGGGTGCACCACTCTTCACAGGAGCATTGTTGGATGGTCCCTGGCATATTGCCGGATTGCCAGTCTGTTGCAGGGGATGCTGATTACCATACTGTTGCTGGTACTAAGGGCGTTGCTGGAACTGGTTCTGTTGAGGATACTGACCACGGTTTCCTTGGTTAGATGGTCCTTGATTCCTTTGCTGGAAACCCTGCTGGGGATAGGCATGCAGGCGGGTGTTACTTCTAGAAGCTTGCCCTTGAAGCCTCCTCTTCTTGGCTTCCATCTCTTTGCGCTTATCGTCAATCACAATAGCGTGGTTCACTAATGACTGAAAGTTGGGGTAGGTGTTGGACATCAGTTGAAGCTGCAGTCCATCATAGAGTCCCTTGAGGAAACGTCATTGCTTATCCTTGTCCTTAGCCACATCATTTGGAGAATAGCATGACAGTTGAGCAAACTTGTCACGATACTCCACCACAGTCATGGATCCTTGTTTGAGGGACCTGAATTCCTCTTGCTTCAATTCCACGAGTCCATCAGGGATATGATAAGACTGGAAATTGTCCTTGAATTCCTGCCAAGTGATAGCAGGAGCATTATTGGGACATCCATACTGGAAAGAATCCCACCAATCCTAAGCTGCTCCCTGGAGTTGACCAGAAGCATACAACACCTTCTCCAGATCGTTGCATTGTGCTATGTTAAGTTGCTTCTCTACAGCACGCAACCAATCATCTGCCTCCATAGGGTCTGAGGCATGAGTGAACACCGGTGGATGACCCTTCATAAACTCTCCATGCTTATCTCTGACCTGAACAGGCGGTGGTCCTCTTGCAGGTTCATTGTCCAAGCGCTGCATCATAGCTTGCATCAACTGCGCTTGCATTCCCAATATTTGTTCCATGGTCACAGGTGGCGGCGGTGGTGGATTTATGAGAGCATCATGCCCACGACCACAGCCTCTACCTCTTCCTCCTCTTGCGGCCATCTGTTTTCCAACAAATGCGCAAAATTTAGAGATTTTCCAATTATAGAGAGCTTACAAAAGATAAGAAACAATGCTGAGAATTTTCTGGACAAGATTCAAATTCAGCAGTTCAGTAAAACTGTTATAACTTGAGTTTCAGAGATCCAACAGAGGTGCACCAAGATTTGTTAGAAAGCTTAGGAGATCAGCTACAACTTTTATTTAGATCACTTTTACAGATTCTGCCACACACTTGGTCAAAAGTAAAGTTAAACCGAATCTGTTCTGGTTTCCAGACAGCGCAGGAACATCAACTTGTGACAGCTAGATCTCACAAACCTCAATAGCTATTGACGTGATTCTAGAGACATTTGAAAGATACAGAAGTCTAGTTATCTCCACAAAAATTTCAGAATTTTTGACAGCCCAGATTTCGAGATACAAGATAAAGAACACAGGCTGCTCCAGAAATCAGCACAGCAGAGATAAGATAAAGCGAAACATCTGCATTAAGATTTCATTCGAAACTTAAGGTTCCAATCTAAGGAAGTTGTGGACATGCCCACAAACTTCCAGCAATCAAACAAATACCAAATCAACCAAGTTCATAAATTAAAACATCTAATCATCCAAGTTCACAATGACCAAACAAGACTAAATATGAAACACGAACTAACGACGTTGTACTCCTAATCAAGGCACCTAACACCTATGGAGCGGTGTCAATCATGGTGAAGGACCGGCGCTTCTTCTTGTAGATCGATGGCTGCCCAAGTTGAGCTCGAAGTTCATACACTTGCTTCTGGAGACGTCTCTCAGCCCTCTGAGATGCACGCAGTTCTCCTTTGACTTCCTCATCCACCCCCTACATAGCATGGATATGCTACACCATTGCTTCCAGAGTTGGGTCACTCTCTGGTGGAGCCAAGACCTGCCAAACACCCTCATGATCATTGCGTGGAAGGAACCTGAAGCGATCCTCCCTCATGGCCTCAAAGCGACAACCATGGTAGTAGATGTAGACATCCTGTGCTGCATCTTCCATGCCATCCAAGGCATGGGCCCTCCTGGCAGTGGCACGGTGGACAGTCTCCACCTCATGTCCATTCTTGATGTCGTTCCAGGCGGTGACCACCAGCTCTACCTTCCAGAAGGTAGCCTCCAATGGATGCTAGTACTCTGCACAGTGGTAGCTGATGGAAGCATGCAGGTCGGGGTAGTAGTCGTCCAGCACGTGAGTGAGGAGGGTGTGGTAGTAGGATGTCTCTAGGGCTGGCTTGAAGTAGTACTTGCACTTCCAGCCTATCTCCACATCCACCATGGGGACAGCTGGGGATGGTGCAGGTGTAGGGGAAGTAGCCTGTCGACTCCTCAGGTGTAGCTATGACAGGATAGACCGGTGCAACAGCTGGAGTAGGAGCAGGTGTAGGTGTCGGGTAGCCATCTCCTCATCATCGGAGATGATCATAATCTCCTTCTCTGCCTATGGAGCACGTGGGGTGAACAGGGCACGATAGCCAGCAGTGCTGAGGCGAGCAGTCTTCGGGTTATGAGACATCTATAGATTTAAAGTGAGATAGAATTAGAATCAACAATTTTATATAATAGATTAAGGTATGAAAAGCATAAATGTTTTAATAAAATAACAAGAATAAGACAGTAAGCAAGAAACCAGAGGAGCAAAGATGCTAAAACGACCGTTTTCTAACTAAGCTTGTGTCCTACAGTCAACCTGGCTCTGATACCAATTTGTCACACCCAATTTTAAGGATAAAATTGAATGCACAAACTCGTGTGTTCCTAGGGATCCATCACACACACAAGCTGACAAATTACATAAAGTATCATCACGGTGTCCTTACATCAGATCCATAATATAACTTAGTCTTACATCACACAGCGGAAAATAAAAAGATAACTCTATCATGGGCTTCATCACAGGGAAGGTCAACTGGTTGACCACAAGCCTAAAAATCCTCAGGGAATTCCTCATACCCGTTGTCATCTATTACCCATCCGGAATTTTTATCCAAATAAAGAAAATAAACAAGCATTGGTACATCCCGTACTTAACAAGTTAACATAGGGTTATGAAGCTCAAAAAGGTTGACACTGGTTTACTACAGTTAGCATTTTTAGTATGTCAAGCTTTTATTCTCAGGTATCATCAAATTATGCTTAAGCTCCCATTTATTCCCATACGAACAGATATCAGGGTCAAATGTATCATATATCATCATAGAACAACTTAAATGATCATCAACAAGTAACCAGTTATTCTGTGAGTTTTCCGGGCCGCTCGTGACCGTGAGCATGGCTATTATAACAGTTTATTACCCTCTACAGAGGTGGTGCACATTCACCATGAGTCGTGATTCCCATATGCCCGGGTTAATTACTCCCATGTCAATGCCAAGGTGAGCGGGTAGGGTACACTATGAAGCCATTTCATAGGTTTCTCTAACAAGTTAGGGCCGCTAGGTTTCCTTGGTAGGCAGATGTAGGAACCCCCCTTTCCTATGGCACATATCCATCGTGGCTATACACATAGGAACAGAGGCAGCCCTATACCCAACGTGGCAAGCCCCTTTTGCTCCATAAAGGTAACCTCCAACTAGCTAGAAAAGGTCCTATTACTGAGCTAAAGTCAGAGCCATATGACTCTTCCGGTTGCACTATCAGTCCCAGCTTTTGCCGACAGATAAGTCCTTATGGAGGGCCGGGAGCAACATGATCAATAGTCATTTGCACCTTCGCCCTATGGAATAGTTGTTATAAATCATGTTGTACTTTTAGTTCCATAGAATCATTCATCATCATGTAGATCATGTTCAAGTTAGAGCACTAGCAATCTACCCATATGCAATTAACCCATAGGAGTCAAGGGAATAAGTCATCAAATGTCTAGAATGTCCTTAGGGTTATCAAAATTAGACACATGCACATGAGTAATTGATTAAAGTGAATAGGACATCAAGGTAGGCCCATGCTATACTTGCCTTGGTTCATAAACTCTTGCTGGTCCTGCTGGTCGTCGAAGAATTCTTGGTCCCCAACGTTCTCCTCACCGTTTGAACGCGACCAACACGGCAACATACAACATTCTAAAGGCATTCATGCAAAGCAAACATTCCTATGATTAGAACAGTACACCAACAGTATAGAAAACAAGATAAAATGTTTGTGAAAATAATCTACGTCTCGTTACGATCACGTCAACACGAAGTTCACGAAAAACAGAGCTAAAATGCAAAAGTTATGATTTAAACAAGATTTCCTATAGCAATATATTTAATTAAATCTAACCATGAAATTTAAAAGTTCCAAACTTGACTAACAGTGGTTCTAACATGTAGATTATGAAATTACGAATCTAACGCGATTTGAACGGATCAATTCGGAGCTAAAATAACGATTTTATAATCAAAACAGTTCAAATGGCATTTCTGTAAATACTGAAAGCGTACTTTGAACTAAAACAGTTAACTTTACGCTTTCAAAACGAGAATGCGTACTCGGGGAAATACGCTAAGGACGACGGGTTCTATTTCGGGAAAAGGGAGGGGCTCTTTAACAAATTTACCACGGCGAAAGGGTATCGGCCATCCTAGGCCGTAGATCACGCGATGGGCGGTTGAGATTAAACAGAGGAGAGAGAACAAGGGGGGGGGGGCTGGCTGGAACAGTGTTCCAAGCGGCCAGGCGCCATGGCTGACGACGAGGACTCACCGGCGAGCACGGTTAGGGGGCTTTGGTTCACGATTCGATGACCCAAAGCCACCGGATGAGAGAGGGGGAGCAGGCGAACACGTTCAGGCCATGGCGGCGGTCGCCATGGACGGTGGCCGGAGAGCTATCGGCGCTCGCGGCTATGGCTCTAGAAGCCACCAAACGCCAAAGGAAAAGGTCGGGGAGAGAGAGGGGAGCATGGGGAGGCTCACAGCGGGGAAAATCAGGGTTGGAGATGGCTCGGGGAAGACGGGCGACGTGGACAGCGGATGACGGTCGGCGGAGCTTCTCCGTGCGGCGGTTGCGGCCTCCGAGGCGTGAGCGAGGGCAAAAAATGGAGCGGGGAGCGAGAGGGGGACGTGCGGGGGTTCGGCTTCACTTAAAAAGAGGCCGGGGCGCGGGGAGGGGGGGCGCTCCCATGACGCGCATGGAGCGGGGTGTCAGTTGCTGCAGCGGCTTGACCGGGGGCTGCGGTTGCTGGAGGAAGGAAGCGGCACTGACGTGCAGGCCCGGGCGGTCAGCGACTGGAGGGGAAAGGGAGGCGCGGCGGCAGTTGCTGCAGCGCTGGGCTGGCGCGGGGCTAGGCCGAAAATGAGGAAAAGGGGGGAGGTAGGCGATCGGTGCTGGGCTGGGCCGACGCAGGATGCCAGGGGGAGGCCGAGCCGGGCTGGCGCGTCTGCTCGGGCTCAAAACAGAGGAGGGGAGAAAAGAAAGAATTTTCCTTTTTCTTTTTCCAAACAAATTTTCCAAAAGCATTTTAAATTCAAATTTCAATTCTCTTTGAAATCTTTGATCAATACCAAACATTCACAAAATAATATGCAGCAGCATGTATGCATCACTTATAGCGAATCTTATATTTGATTTATAAAAATTATTACTTTCCTATGTTTGAATGCTCACATAAATTGCTTAAATAAATCAATTTGACTATTTTTTTAGAAAATGCAAAATTAGGGTGTTACACAAGTATACTTTTCAACTCAAATAAAAGTGAGAAATTTTGATAAGTTTTCAAAAATAAATTTTTACAACTTTTTAAATGTTTTTATTTCCTAATTCTTTTTCTCCCTTTTTTTACTTCAAAGCCATTTTTAATTTCATTTACAAAAGCAATTTAAACCATTTCCAAATTTTCAATCAAAACCACTCAATCAAATGCAAGGGCATGTATGCACAAATATGTTGCTAAACCCTATGATGAATTTTAATTTAATGAAATTTTTTTATTTCCCTATGTTTTCATGAGCACAAAAATACCCAAATAAATCATTTTAGCTCTATTTTCAAAAGTGACAAATTTTGGGATGTTACACTATGTAACCCTTATGTTTGCATTCAAATTACCCATATAAGCTATTATCAAAGGTAATATAAACTAAATTATCGGCCTCAACCATCACAAAAAGAAATAAAAATATCTCTCAAATGTACATTTGAATAATAAATATATATTATGAAATATAATCAAATATTCATAAAATACACTATACATTTGTACATTACATATTTCTACCATTTTTAAGTACAAAGTAAGCATAATGCTATGTTACATGATGTAGACTAGGTAAACATATGGCTGTATGAAAAATATTAATTTTAATAGCTTATCGTATGTAAAAAAAATGATTCCTTAACAAAACCATTTAGCAAGGACACTGATAACTCGCTTTAAGTTATATTAAAACTCGACGATAATAAATTTTCTATTTTTTATTTTAAAAAATTACACATTTTGACTGTAACATTATATCAAATATTCATTCCTTAATTTAGAATAGCCTATATTCTATAAAAGAATACTACAACACTTATAACTCTTTAATATAATAAATTCAATTTCTTAAGTATCATGGTGAAGGTAAAATGATTATTTATGGTATTGTAGGAACTAAAGGGTAGCCTAGGACCTAAAATCTTTTTGAGCGCTTAATATTTTTAATAACATAGAAGATTAAAATTTGAATAAAAATATAATGAGCACTAGACTTTCAATTTAACATGTGGATAAACAGTTATGACAACTAAGTTGGAAGCTAAAATATAGATTCATCATGTCTACTGTCACACCCAATTTTAAGAACAAAAGAGGATGTATAAAAGTCTTATGTGCACCCCAGGAACGGTCGCACACATAAGTGGACAAAGTATGAATTGTACCAACACAATGTTTATTACATAGCGAATAAATACTCAACACATAGTCTCAAACATAGATATAATATCTGCTAAATAACTATCTTGCGGAAGCTCCAACAGGGACGTCAACTGGTTGACACCAAGCCTAATACTCATCACGGTAATCTTCAATCCAATCTTGATCTGTTACCCATCCGAGATTTTCCAACATAAAAGATAAAGCAAGACAAAAGTACATGTCATACTTAACAAGATAACTAAGGGTTCATGAGGCTCAAATAGCTGACACTAGTTTACTGCGGTTAGCATTCAAATCATCATCAAGTTTAGCATTTATTAACGTCAAGGTAGCAATGATCCCATGTCACAATGATCCAATGTAATTGAATAATGAATAACAATAAAGTATCATAAATAAACGATTATCATGTTTCAATTAAGAACTTGTATATTCCCTCAGTTTTTCGGGCCGCCCGTATCCGTGGGCACGGCTGTTATAACAGTTTTACACTCTGCAGAGGTCGTACACTTTCACTGTGAGTCATGTTGTTCAAATGTATGGGTTAATTACGTCCAAACACCGAACACCATATAAAGCCACCTAAGAGCTCGCCTAACCGGCTAGGGCCGCATGGTCATCGGATATAGGAACCCCCTTCTAAAAATATAAAAGGCCACTTCCATAGCTAGGCTCAATAGGACAGAGGCTGTCCTATACCCAACTCGCAGACCTCTAACCAGCTAGAAAAGGGTTTCTTTAGCGACTAGAGCCAGAGCCATGTAGCCCTCACAGCTGTACGGGTTGTCCCAGCTTTTGCCAAAGGATAAGTCCTTTTAGTCATCTTTTAATGTATTGCTTATTCCATTAATCAATCCACATGATCATTGTCATTGCTTAGCACTAGCATAAATACTACCCATGCATATATCCCAAGGTTTTCAAGGTAACTGAGTATTCAATCTCTAGGGAATCCTACCATAGGTAGCAAGGAAGACACATGCATATGTATTTTAGTGAGCATCATGAATAGGACAACAAGGAAGGTCCTTAGCTATACTTGCCTTGATCAGAGTTCTCCTGAAAGTCTTGCTGGTCTTGCTGGTCGTAGAAGTTCTCTTGATCACCAACATAAACCTCACCGTCTGAACTCGATCAACATCACCAAGCAGCAACATACAATCATCCGAGCAATCATACACGAGGCAAACAAATAAATTTAATTAGAACAGTACACCAATAGAGACAAACAGTTTTGAAAAGTTCATAAAACTATTCTACACGTTGCTACGATCACAAAGACGCGAAGATCACGAAAAACGGAGTTACAACGAGAAAGTTAGGATTAAAACAAGTTTCCCAATTAAAGAAATAGATTAAATCTAAACTCGAAACTTAAAGTTCAAAAACATGGTGACAAACTATATGAACAGATAGATCCCGAAAAGACGAATCTAACGCAAGTTGAACGGTTTAATTTGGAGTTAAAATGAATAAGTTATGAGCAATTAAAGGCAGTGGCAAAACTGAAATTAACTGGAACTTCTATTTGAATCTGTAAACTGAAAAATACGTTTTCAAAACGAGAACACGTATTCCCTGGAATCCACTTTCGACTACGGGTTCTATTATTAAAAACCGCAGGGGCTCTTTAGCAAAAGTAACACGTGAAGGGGTATGGGGGTTTCCTGGCCGTTTGATCATAGATGGACGGCTCATATTTAAAGCGGGGGAGAGAGGCGGCGCTGCCGGCCGGAGTTGAAGGGGAAAACGGCGGCGGCCATGGTCGGCGGCCGTGGAGCTCGCCGGAGCTCTCGGTCTAGGTGATTTTGGGCACCAATCAGCACGCGACTAGTACCAAACGAGAGAGGAGGTCGAGGCGATCTTACCTAGCTAGAAGATGGAAGCCGAGGCAGATCGTGGATGGCGTAAGGCTCGACGCAGCGGCAGAGAATGGCAATGGCGGCTAGGGTTGAGGCTTGCTGTGACCTTGAGCGCGTGAGCAAAGGCAGCGGTTCGCTTAGGGTTGCAAAGGGCATCGCGGATGCAGGCTCTTTGACTTTATAGGGGAGACGGGTGGTGCGAACGGCCACACGCGAAGGATAGAGTCTGGCTCGTCGCCGAGTCGGAGGAGGAAGAAGGATGTGGGCCCACGCTGTCAGCGACTCCGAGGAGGTGGGCTGGCCTTGCTGCTCGCTGGCTGACCGGACGAGCTGGGCTGGCCGTCTCGGCCCAAGAAGGAGGAAGGAGGAGCGGGCCTGCGCAGCTTGGCGAGCTGGGCTTGGCTACGTGCTGGGCCAAAAGCCGAGAGAGTGAGGGAGGTGAGATTTTATCCCTTTTCTTTTTAGTTTTCCAAACTTTTGAATACAATTTCAAATAGATTTGAATTCCTTTTGAATTTTTGGATAAAACCCAATCATCACAATAAAAAGTATGCACCAGCATGAATGCTCAAGCATGTATCTAACTTAGAGATTGATTTTATTTTTATAAATTTACTATTTGGCCTATGTTAAATGCTCACATAAATAAAAATAAATCCATTTAGCCAATTTAAATTTATTTAAATTTTAGGGTGTTACAATTCTACCCCCGTTAAGAAAATCTCGTCCTCGAGATTAGGCTGTGCTTACTCAAACAACTGCGGGTATGTCTTTCTCAAATCATCTTCTCTTTCCCAAGTTGCCTCTGCTTCCGAATACCGATTCCACTGAACCTTGCACATCCTAATTGTTCTGCTTCTCGTAACCTTCTCAGCCATGTCCAAAATCTTAATTGGAAACTCCTCATATGTCAGATCATCCTTAACAGCAAGTTCCTCTAATGGTATTTGCTCCTCAGGCACACGCAAACACTTCTTAAGTTGAGACACATGGAACACATCATGGACACCAGACAGGTTCTCAGGCAATTCTAACTGATAAGCCACTTCTCCACATCTCTTTAAAACTTTAAATGGACCAACATACCTTGGGGCTAGTTTACCTTTCATGTTGAACCTTTTCACACTTCTCATAGGTGATACTTTTAAATAGACATAATCTCCTTCTTCGAATACCAAGTCTCTTCTTCGATTATCTGCATAGCTCTTCTAACGAGTTTGTGCCACTCTCAGGTTCTCTCTAATCTTTCTCACCTGCTCTTCAGCGTTTCTAAGCACATCTGGTCCAAACACTTGACTTTCACCTGTTTGATTCCAAAATAAGGGTGTTCTACACTTACGCCCATACAAAGCTTCAAACAGTGACATCTTGAGACTCTGTTGATAGTTGTTGTTGTATGAGAACTCTGCATAACACAAACTCTTATCCCAACTAGTACCATACTGCAACGTACATGCTCTCAACTTGTCTTCTAAGATTTGTTTAATTCTCTCCGTTTGCCCATCTGTCTGTGGGTGATATGCTGTACTAAAATTTAACTTTGTTCCTAATGAATCATGCAACTTTTGCCAAAAGATGGAAGTAAACTGAGTTCCTCTATCAGACACAATCTTCTTAGGAACTCCATGTAGACACACTATTCTCTCCATGTATAACTCTGCTAATTTTGCTCCTGTATAAGTGATTTTGATTGGCAAAAAGTGAGCGACTTTAGTTAATCGATCCACAATTACCCATATCGAATCATAACCTCTCTAAGTACGTGGTAACCCCACTATGAAGTCCATACCAACTTCTTCCCACTTCCACTCAGGTATCTTCATAGGTTACAACAATCCTGCAGGTCGTTGATGCTCAGCTTTCACTCTCTGACAAGTGTCACACAAAGCTACGTACTCAGCCACATCCCTCTTTAATCCATATCACCAGTACTTTTCTTTAAGATCTAGATACATCTTAGTACTTCCAGGATGAATAGAGTAAGCTGACTCATGTGCCTCCCGCAGAATTGCATCATGAATAGATTTCACTTTAGGCACACAGATCCTTTTCCCAAACCACAAAGTACCATTCTCGTCTATAGTGAATCCGGGTGCTTTCCCAATCACTACATTCTCTGCGATCTCTTTTAACTTCTCATCCTCTAACTGACCTCTACGTATCTCAAGCTCTAGTGTAGGTGTCACTTCTATCTCCATAGCATTATAAACAATACCAAGGTTCAAGTGCTGAAGCTCTTCACATAACCCCTCTGGCACAGGCGCCATATCAAGCTCATTGGCATATCTCTTCCTACTAAGTGCATCAGCTACAACATTTGCTTTAACAGGATGATAGTGCACCTCTAGATCGTAATCCTTGATCAGTTCCAACCAACGATGTTGTCTCAAATTCAGATCCGTCTGAGTGAATATGTACTTCAAACTCTTATGGTCGGTAAAGATATCACTCTTATGCCCAATCAGATAGTGTCTCCATATTTTTAATGAATGAACCACAGCTGCTAACTCCAAATCATGAGTAGGATAATTCATTTCATGTTTCCTCAGCTGTCTAGATGCTAAGCAACAACCCTACCTTCTTGCATAAGAACACATCCCAAACCTTGACGAGATGCATCACAATAGATAGAGAACTTCTTACTTAGATCAGGCAAAATCAGCGTTAACTGCTTCTTTAATTCCTCAAAACTAGCTTGGCACTTACTAGACCACTCAAACTTAGCATTCTTCTCTAACAGGGCTATCATGGGTTTAGCAAGCTTGGAGAAACCTTCAATGAATCTTCGATAATATCCAGCTAAACCAAGAAAGCTACGGATCTCACTTACATCAGTAGGTGGCTTCCAATTCAGTACATCCTTCACCTTGCCTAGATCCACTACTATACCACCATTAGAAACAACATGTCCAAGAAAAGAGACTTCTCTTAACCAGAATTCACACTTACTACGCTTGGCATATAGCTTATGCTCTCTAAGCTTCTGTAGCACCAATCTCAGATGTTTAGCATGATCATCTTCAGTCTTAGAGAATACCAGTATGTCATCAATGAATACTACCACAAACTTATCAAGATACTCTATAAACACCTTATTCATCATGTACATAAAGTAGGTAGGTGCATTGGTCAAACCAAACGACATAACTGTATATTCATATAACCCATACCTCGTAGTAAAAGCTGTTTTTGGTATATCAGTACTCCGAATCTTCAACTGATGATAACCAGAATGCAGATCAATTTTAGAAAACACACAAGCACCTCTCAACTGATCAAACAAGTCATCAATTCTAGGCAATGGGTACTTGTTCTTGATAGTTACCTCATTAAGAGATCGATAATCCACACACATACACTGTGTTCCATCCTTCTTGTCAACAAAGATCACAGGCGCTCCCCAAGGTGATGCACTAGGACGTATGAACCCTTTATCTGACAACTCTTTCAACTATTTCTTAAGTTCCTCTAATTCATTAACCCCCATTCTATATGGCCTCTTAGCTATAGGTGCAGTACCAGGTAATAATTCAATTATAAACTCAATGTCATGGTCAGGTGGCATACCTGGTAAATCATCGGGGAAGACATCTGGAAACTCCTCCACAACACGGTCCTGGGGATTAGCATCATCATCTAGTTGAATTCACTATAGCTGTTGGTGGTGGTTGCACTGTCACACCAACACTGATTCAATCTCCCTTTGGTGTTGTCACTGCTACAACTCTCTCCTGACACTGAATCACAGCTCGGTGTTCCTTCATCCAATCCATACCCAGAATCACATCGATCCCAAAAGTTTTCAACACAATAGGACTGACTGTGAAGTCTACCCCCCTTAAGGTAAGACTTGCTAAAGGGCAACAATGTGCAGCAGGTATTGATCCCCCCGGTGAATTTACTAGCATTTGGGTCTTCATTGCAATTAAAGGTATGCTATGTGTTCTAACAAATGCTTGCGAAATAAAGGAATGCGAAGCTCCAGAGTCAAAAAGAACATTAGCGGGGATAGAGTTGATGTTGAACGTACCCATCATAACTTCTGGTGCTCCAACCACAGTCTCATGCGCCACATGGTTCACTCTTCTAGTGTTGTACGCGGACTTTTGGTTACTGTTCTGCTTCTGAGGTGTCTATTGATTCGGCTTCTGGGGGCAATGGTTAGCATAGTGCCCCACATCTCCACACTTGAAACACCTATTGGGAGTACTAGGTGCACTACTCTTCATCGGGGTGCTGTTGGGCGTTCCCTAGTGTGGAGTCTGATTGCCCATTTGCTGCGGTGTACGCTAGTTCCAATTCTGCTGTTGGTTCTAAGAGCGTTGTGGAAACTGACCACGGTTCTACTGACTGACTGGACCTTGATACCTCTACTGATTATTATAGCGCGGGCGGGTGTTGCTTTCGGAGGCCTGTCCCTTCATCTTTCTCTTCCTGTCCCTCTCCAATCGCATATTGTCAAGCACAATAGTGCGATTCACCAACTGCTGGAAACTAGCATATGTGTTACTAGCCAACTGCAACCTGAGATCATAGTAAATTCCCTTGAGGAAGAGACGTTGCTTGTCAGCATCCTCCCTCACGTCATTAGGAGCATAGCGAGCCAACTGAGCAAACTTGTCGTGATACTCACTGACAGACATAGAACCCATCCTGAGAGATCTGAATTCCTCCTGCTTGAGCTCTATCAAACCATCTGGAATATGGTGTGCCTTGAAATCCCTCACAAATTCTAGCCAAGTGATAGCAGGAGTATTGTTGGGATGAGCAGACTGATATGACTCCCACCAAGTCTGAGCTGCTCCCTGAAGCTGTCCTGATGCATACAACACCTTTTGTTGATCATCACACTGAGCGATGTTGAGTTGTTTCCCCACTGCGCGTAGCCAATCATCTGCCTCCAAGGGGTCAGCGGCATGAGAGAAAACTGGAGGATGTCCTTGCATGAATTCCCTCCGCTTGTCTCTTGGTGGTGGAGGTGCTGGTGCTCCAATAGGTTGGTTCTGAAAGAACTGCATCATGGACTGCATAAATTGTCCTTGCATCGCCAACACCTCTGCTGCGGTCATGGGTGGTGGTGGGGGTGGTGGAGCACCTCTCCCACGTCCTCTATTTCCTCCACGGCCAGACATCTGCAATCCAACACGAAACATCACCAATATGTAAGAGATAGGCAATTCTGAAAATTTCTGGACGTGATGCAGAATCAGCAGGTCAGAAAAACTGTAATAACTCAAGTTCCAGACATCCAAATAAGATGATCTTTATACGGTTGGAAAGCTTAAGAAATTATCTACAACTTTCATTTAGACCACATTTTCTGATTCTGACGTTACATTAATCAAAAGCAGACCACAACAGAAACTGTCCTGAGATTCCAGACAGCACAAAAGTTCATATTGTGACAGTCATAACTCTCAGATACGAACAGATAAAAAGGTGATTCTTGTGCCATTGGAAAGACACAGAAGTCTATATACTCCCAGTAAAATTTCATGACCATTGCTCGAGCAGGTGAAAAGTTATAACCAAAACATCACTGACTGTTCCAGAAAACAGCAAGCAAGGAGACAGGATAGACCAACCCAAATTATTTATTATAGCACTTTTAACCTTAATATTTTAGCTAAGGAACTCATGGACATGCCCACAAAGTTCCAGCACTCATCACAAAGATCCAAATCACACATAAATCACAATAATAATCTAGCTAGCACACCATTAGTTCACAAACACTTAAAAGACTCGACTCGACTCACGATACTAAAAACGTGCCTATTACAATGGTTTCATAAACTTAAGGGGCGGCGTTCTTCTTGGTGGAGGGCTCATCTAACTTCTCAAACAGCTTGGGATTGCCTAACTTGGCGTTAAGGCCATCAATCTCTTTCTGGTATTCTTTGATCATGTCTTGTGCCTTCTTCAGCTCTTCTTTTAACGCTCCCACCTTATTTGTGAGTTCACGGTTTAACTCAACGGTGGCCTCAAGAGTCTTCGATCCTTTTACCACGACCTCTATGGTCCAACTATTTTCCTTCGGAAGATAGCATGGGTAATACAAAAGTCCATCGTCCTTCTTATCATCAGAGAGTCGGCCTCGGTAGTAGGCAAGCGCAATGGAAGCAGCATCTTCCATGCTTCTTTCTGCGGTAGCTCGACTTACATGGTGAGTGACAACTGCATCTATCTTGCGAGTATTTGGGGTCTTGACCAGCAACCGAGTATCCCAAGATGAACCAATCAGAGGATGACTGTGCTCCGTAGTATGATACTCCAGAGTGGCTTGCAGGTCTGGATAATAGCAGTCCAACATCATTGTCAGCAAGTCATGGTAGAAGGCATTGTCATCAGGCTTCTTGATGCTTAACTTGTCAGTCCAACCTATACGAGGCAGTGGCTAGAGTACTTCATCTTCATCATCATGGGTCAAGTCTATGGCCTCCACACGTGCTGGGGATTGAGCTATCGGAGTTGGCGAAGAATGGACCTCTTCACCAACCTCATTCTTCCAGTTCTTCCTCTGGACGTCCTCTCTAGGCTCCATTGGCTCATACACAGCACGCTGTGGTTGAAAGCATCCAACGTACAAGCGGGTAGACTTGCGGTCACGTGTCATCTATAGAAGTTTCAAATTAATTAGAATAGAATCAATTGATTTTATAATAGAATAAGACAAAAGAAGCACAAAACTTAGCAAATAACAAGATTGAGGTGGAAAGCATGAAACAAGTGAAGCAGAGGAAACTAAAAACGACCATACTAACTAGGCTTGCGTCCTACAGTCAATAGTGCTCTGATACCAATCTGTCACACCCAGTTTTAAGAACAAAAGAGGATGTATAAAAGTCTTATGTGCACCCCAGGAATGGTCGCACACATAAGTGGACAAATTGTGAATTGTACCAACATAATGTTTATTACATAGCGAATAAATACTCAACACATAGTCTCAAACATAGATATAATATCTGCTAAATAACTATCTTGCGGAAGCTCCAACAGGGACGTCAACTGGTTGACACCAAGCCTAATACTCATCACGGTAATCTTCAATCCAATCTTGATCCGTTACCCATCCGGGATTTTCCAACATAAAAGATAAAGCAAGGCATAAGTACATGTCGTACTTAACAAGATAACTAAGGGTTCATGAGGCTCAAATAGCTGACACTGGTTTACTGCGGTTAGCATTCAAGTCATCATCAAGTTTAGCATTTATTAACGTCAAGGTAGCAATGATCCCATGTCACAATGATCCAATGTAATTGAATAATGAATAACAATAAAGTATCATAAATAAACGA
This sequence comes from Miscanthus floridulus, assembly GCF_019320115.1. Lineage (NCBI taxonomy): Eukaryota > Viridiplantae > Streptophyta > Magnoliopsida > Poales > Poaceae > Miscanthus > Miscanthus floridulus. The sequence goes on from NC_089583.1 coordinate 14,146,695, forward strand.
TTATCATGTTTCAATTAAGAACTTGTATATTCCCTCAGTTTTCCGGGCCGCCCGTATCCATGGGCACGGCTGTTATAACAGTTTATACTCTACAGAGGTTGTACACTTTCACTGTGAGTCATGTTGTTCAAATGTATGGGTTAATTACGTCCAAACACCGAACACCATATAAAGCCACCTAAGAGCTCACCTAACCGGCCAGGGCCGCAGGGTCATCGGATATAGGAACCCCCCTTCCAAAAATATAAAAGGCCGCTTCCATAGCTAGGCTCAACAGGACAGAGGCTGTCCTATACCCAACTCGTAGACCTCTAACCAGCTAGAAAAGGGTTTCTTAAGCGACTAGAGCCAAAGCCATGTAGCCCTCATAGCTGTACGGGTTGTCCCAGCTTTTGCCAAAGGATAAGTCCTTTTAGTCATCTTTTAATGTATTGCTTATTCCATTAATCAATCCACATGATCATTGTCATTGCTTAGCACTAGCATAAATACTACCCATGCATATATCCCAAGGTTTTCAAGGTAACTGAGTATTCAATCTCTAGGGAATCCTACCATAGGTAGCAAGGAAGACACATGCATATGTATTTTAGTGAGCATCATGAATAGGACAATAAGGAAGGTCCTTAGCTATACTTGCCTTGATCAGAGTTCTCCTGAAAGTCTTGCTGGTCGTAGAAGTTCTCTTGATCACCAACGTAAACCTCATCGTCTGAACTCGATCAACATCACCAAGCAGCAACATACAATCATCCGAGCAATCATACACAAGGCAAACAAATAAATTTAATTAGAATAGTACACCAACAGAGACAAACAGTTTTGAAAAGTTTATAAAACTATTCTACACGTTGCTACGATCACACAGACGTGAAGATCACGAAAAACAGAGTTACAACGAGAAAGTTAGGATTAAAAGCAAGTTTCCCTATTAAAGAAATAGATTAAATCTAAACTCGAACATTAAAGTTCAAAAACATGGATGACAAACTATATGAACAGATAGATCTCAAAAAGATGAATCTAACACAAGTTGAACGGATTAATTTGGAGTTAAAACGAATAAGTTATGAAGCAATTAAAGGACAGTGGCAAAACTGAAATTAACTGGAACTTCTATTTGAATCTGTAAACTGAAAAATATGTTTTCAAAACGAGAACATGTATTCCCTGGAATCTGCTTTCGACTGCGGGTTCTATTATTAAAAACCATAGGGGCTCTTTAGCAAAAGTAACATGCGAAGGGGTATGGGGGTTTCTTGGCCGTTTGATCACAAATGGACGGCTCAGATTTAAAGCGGGGGAGAGAGGCGGCACTGCCGGCCGGAGTTGAAGCGGAAAAACGGCGGCGGCCATGGCCGGCGGCCGTGGAGCTCGCCGGAGCTCTCGGTCTAGGCGATTTCGGGCACCAATCGGCACACGACCGGTACCAAACGATTGAGGAGGTCGAGGCGATCTTACCTAGCTAGAAGATGGAAGCCGAGGTGGATCGTGGATGGCATAAGGCTCGGTGCGGCGGCGGAGAACGGCAATGGCGGCTAGGGTTGAGGCTTGCTGCGACCTTGAGCGCGTGAGCGAAGGCGGCGGTTCGCTTAGGGTTGCAAAGGGCGTCGCGGACGCAGGCTCTTAGACGTTATAGGGGAGATGGGTGGCGTGAACGGCCACACGCGAAGAATCGGCGTCCGGTTCGGGATAGAGTCTGGCTCGTCGCCGAGTCGGAGGAGGAAGAAGGATGCGGGCCCACGCTGTCAGCGACTCCGAGGAGGTGGGCTGGCCTTGCCGCTCGCTGGCTGACCGGCCGAGCTGGGCTGGCCGTCTCGGCCCAAGAAGGAGGAAGGAGGAGCGGGCCTACGCAGCTTGGCGAGCTGGGCTTGGCTACGTGCTGGGCCAAAAGCCGAGAGAGTGAGGGAGGTGAGATTTTATCCCTTTTCTTTTTAGTTTTCCAAACTTTTGAATACAATTTCAAATAGATTTGAATTCCTTTTGAATTTTTGGATAAAAGCCAATCATCACAATAAAAAGTATGCACCAGCATGAATGCTCAAGCATGTATCTAACTTAGAGATTGATTTTATTTTTATAAATTTACTATTTGGCCTATGTTAAATGCTCACATAAATAAAAATAAATCCATTTAGCCAATTTAAATTTATTCAAATTTTAGGGTGTTACATCTACAAGAACTTATATAGCTTCAGAGTAGGCTTGAAACAAATATCCATCATGCCAGAAAAAAGATAAATCCAACAAATTCTAACTAGAAATCCCAATTGAGCCTGCATGTTAATCCACATGAGATCTACTAGAAGAAAAAAAGTCAAAACATATAACTTCTGACAAAAAATAGAAATATGGCCATCTCTATTCGGTATACTTTGATACCATTGATAATAATAGCTATTGGATATGTTCATTTACATAATTACCCACCTCTGGTATTGTGTAAAATAATGTAATGGAACCAATGAACCTATTGTTTAGTTACCCATCTATCCCATCTAATTAAGAAACATGATCTAAAGAGAACTTTTACCTCTAATTATCTACATGCTACTATGATAGATAATTGATGTAGCAATTAAATCTGCATCTAAATTACAACATTGTCAATATTCAGAAAACTAATATCCCCTCAAATTTATATCTAAACTATCAATATCTTCTATGTAAAATATATAAATGATCGTAAAGCATATATATTTCTACATAACTCAATTCTATTAATCTTAATATAGTAAAAATGAATAAAGTAAGTATAAATATTGTGTGGCATCATGTACATCAAGAGTAGACATGAATGCATAAACAATACATATATATATATATTACATTTCAGCAATGATGAAAATTGTTTTCTTATGACTCATATACTAACGATACTAACAAAATATTGAAATTATATTAATAACAGTGACATATAATTTATGTAAGTTTTCACTTTACATATATTTATGCATTCTACAGTGATAATATAACCATTGACAAATATAATTTCACAAAAAAATTCAAACATCTTGAGAAATGGCAAGGGTTAGTACAAGTCACATGCGAGACTATATCTTATTAGCTTATGGGATTCATTTAGAGCAAATGATCATTATAAGACATGAATATTAATATCCTCTCGAGGTTAGCACCGCTACGCCATTTTAGATCTCATACCAATTTCCATCAAAAATATTAAGATACATGGGTGTTAGTTTTCAATGATTGTTTATGCCATCATAGTAATTGAGAGTATAGTCTTATGACCTAAAATCTTTATTTTACAAAGTACAAAGGCGAGTTAATAAAAGGGACAATAAGCATAAGAGTTTCAATTTAACATGAGGATAAAAAACTATAGCCATTAATGAGATTACAGGTTCATGGAAACATAAGAAACTATAGCCATTAATGAGATCCACAATTGTCTAAGGTTATCTTTGAACTGTATTGAAAATACAAAGATGTACCATGAAAAGGAAACAACTATGGATATCAATAAAAATCATATAGATTAGTAATTGGTATGGTTGTCATAACTGAATATGGAATACATAGTATCTATCATGTTTGTTGTGTTAGAAAATAAAAAAGTAAAAAACATTCAATTTAATATAAGTACCTTTTATTAGTTAGAAATTGTCACACTAGATTTTAAGGATAAAATGGGATGCAAAATTCTATGTGCGCCCAGAGATCAATCACACACATAAGCCGATAAATTATAAATAGTACCATCACAAGTGTTTATTACATCACAAATAATAAGACAGAGTCTTCACATAAATATAGCGAAAGTATAAAGATAAATCTCTCGTGGAAGCTCCATATCACAGGGACGTCAACTGATTGACCACAAGTCTAGTATTCCTCAGAAAAAGTCGTCATTACCATAGCCATTGTTACCCATCCGGGATTTTTATCCAAATTGTGAAAATAAACAAGCGTAAGTACGTGTCGTACTCAACAAGTATAACATGGGGTTCGTGAGGCTCAAAAGACTTGACACTGCTTTAACAGCATTCAGCTTTTAGTTGTCATAATTTTAGCATAAGAGTAGCAACAAGTTGTTTCAATCCAAAAGTAAAACACATGATCAATGTAAACATGAATAATGAATAGCATAAATGGATAATTCTTAGTGATCATCTATTCCATAAGGGTTTCAAGGCCGCTTGTGGCCGTGAGCATGGCTGATATACCAGTTTTACACTCTGCAGAGGTATGAGTCGTGATACCCATATGCCCGGGTTTATAACTCCCAAAATAGTCCCAAGGTGAGCAGGCAGGGGTCACTATGAAGCCTTTCGAAGGTTCGTCTAACAAGTTATGTCCGCGAGGTTTCTGTGCTCTGCAAATGTAGGGCTCCCCTTCCGATAAGTACAATGATGCGTAGCCTATACACTGACGGACAGAGGCTGCACTATATCCAACCCAAAACACCCCCCTCTTATGCCATAAAGGTAACCTCTAACAAGCTAGAAAAGGTCCTTGTACTGAGCTAAAGCCAGAGCCATGTAGCCCTCACAGCTGTACTATTAGTCCCGGATGATCACTTACAGATAAGTCCTTAGGGAGAGGAATCTGAAGCATTTAGAAAGTGGCTAAACACTCCAGCCCCCTGTTTCCAAGTTGCTAAAAAGTCATGTTTTAATGTTTATTGCATATACCATTAGTCAAGTTACAAGATCATGGTTTAATTGAGCACTAGCAAAGCTACCCAATGCATATCCCATAGGAGACAAGGTATAAATTCAATACTAGGGAATCCCTATCAAGGTGACACATGCAACATGAATTAAATGTATTATAGTTGATAGGAAACAAGGATGATCCCATGCTATACTTGCCTTGAACAAAGTGCTCCTGCTGATCCTGCTTGTCCATGTAGTACTCTTGATCACCAACGAATTGCTCAACATCTATACTCGATAATCACAGCAATATACAAGCATCCAGAAGCAATCATGCATAGCAAACAAAAGCTATAGATTAGAACAGTACACCAATAGCATAAAATCAAGATCAAAAGTTTATAAAATGAATCTACGTCTTGCTATGAACACACAGACGCAAAGATCACAAAAATCATAGCTAAAACAAAGAAGTTATGTATTAAACAAGATTTCCTTTAGTAAAATAATGGATTAAATCTAACCTTGAATTTTAAAAGTTGAAAACATACCTAACAGTAGTTTGAACATGTAGATTATGGAATTATGAACCTAACGCAAGTTGACCAGATCAAATCGGAGTTAAAACAAAGACTTTATGGCTAAAACAAGATTAGTGGCAAAACTGTAAATAGTTGAAACTTAATTTTTCGAATTTAAATAAATAAAATCAGATTTTAAACTGAGCCAAGGACTGCGGGCATGAAAATGAAGAAACATAGGGGCTCTTTAGAATAAATGCAAGCACGATGGGTTGAGATCTAAATAATTATAAGGGTCGTTTTGCAAAATGATAGGCAAATGGGTATCTTCTATTCTGGGCCATTGATCTCAGATCGAGCGGTGCAGATCAGATCGGGGAATGGAGGTCACCGGAGCGGCGCTGTGCGCGGTAGCACCTTGGCCGAAGAGGCTCGGACCTCGCCGGAGTTGGGTGAATCGGTGACTCCGGCCACCGTTGGACACGGGAAAGGCACGGGAAGCAAGAGGAGCGTAGGACAAACTCGAAGGAGGGGTTTAGAGCGGCTACGACAACACGGTGTCGACGCGGTGCTTGATTTGGCGGCTCAAGAATCCGATGATGCAACGACAAGCTCACACCGGCGGTTGAAAGCGAGAGAGGGGTTAAGGGCAGTACTCGATACTTGCTTACCTCACGTAGAAGCCCGGCAAGGCAGTCACGGAGGCGAAGTGGCGGCGGAACGATGAACATGATGGTGGAGGATCTCCTATGACGATGCTAGGGCTGCGGTGCCTGCGAGTAGGGCACGGGTGGCAGCAAGGTGAGGGTGGCATGATGCGGGCTTCGGCTTTTATGGAGCGGGAAGACGGGGGCAGCACGGCAACAGACGAGGCGGAAGCAGCATGGAGTCCCGGTGGTGGAGCAGAGTCCAGGAGGAAGAAGGCGCGTCTGACGAGCGGGCCTGGGCTGTCAGCCAAACCGAGAGAAAGGAGCATGGCGTCCACGCGTAGCTGGGCCTCCTGCGGAGAAGAAGCAGGCCACGCGTGCGGGGGTGTGGGGAACGGGCCACGCAGGAACCAGGCCAAGCTAGGCTGTTCGGGTCAAAAGCAGAGAAGGGAAGAATAAAATCCTTTTCTACTTTCTAAACTAATTTTCCCAACAAATTTTGAATACAAATTCAAATCAATTTGAAATTTGATTTCAAACCACACAATACAAAGATAATATGCAGCAACATGAATGCATAGACATGTATGTAGACCTATATTTGATTTTAATTTTAACAAAGTTATTATTTTTGTAAATTTCAATGCTCACAAAAATGCATAATTAAATCATTTTTCCTATTTTAAAACTATGCAAATTTTAGGGTGTTATAATTCTACCCCCTTAAAATGAATCTCATCCTCGAGATTCAGACAATGCTTATTCAAAAAGTTGCGGGTATGTTTTCCTTAGATCCTCTTCTCTTTCCCAGGTAGCCTCATCTTCTGTATACCGATTCCACTGAACCTTACACATCTTTATAACTTGGCTCCTTGTAACTCTTTCTGTCGTCTCCAAAATCTTTACCAGAAATTCCTCATATGTGAGATCTTCCTTAACTATAAGCTCCTCTAATAGTACCTACTCCCTAGGTACACGCAAACACTTCTTTAATTGAGACACATGGAACACATCGTGTACACCTGACAAACTCTCAGGCAATTCCAACTGATAAGCTACTTCTCCACGTCTCTCTAAAATCTTAAAAGGTCCAATATACCTTGGTGCTAACTTTCATTTCATGTTAACCTTCTCACACTCCTCATAGGTGATACTTTTAGGTAAACATAATCCCCTATTGTAAAAACCAATTCTCTTCTTTGAGTGTCAGCATAACTCTTCTGTCGAGATTGTGCCACTCTCAAGTTATCTCTAATCGTCCTTACTTGCTCTTCTGCGTCTCTTAAAACATCTAGGCTGTATACTTGAGTTTCTCCTGTTTGATTCCAAAACAATAGGGTTCTACACTTTTGTCCATACAAAGCTTCAAAAGGTACCATATTGAGACTCTTCTGATAACTATTGTTATATGAAAACTCTGCATAAGGCAAGCTCTTGTCCCAACTTGTACCATACTGCAATGCACAAGCTCTCAACATATCCTCTAATATCTGATTAATCCTCTCAGTTTGCCCATCGGTCTGAGGGTGATATGTTGTACTAAAATTCAACTTTGTTCCTAATGAACTATGTACTTGCTACCAAAAATGAGATGTAAATTGAGTACCTCGATCAGACACAATTTTCTTAGGAACTCCATGTACACACACTATCTTCTCCATATATAATTGGGCCAACCTCAGTCCATTATAAGTAGTCTTGACCGATATAAAGTGAGCAACTTTAGTTAATCGATCCACTATCACCCAAATTGAATCATAACCTCTCTGAGTGCGTGGTAACCCCACAATAAAATCCATACCAACTTCTTCCACTTCCACTTAGGTATCTTAATTGGTTGTAATAATCCAGCAGGTCTTTGATGTTCAGCTTTGACTCTCTGACATGTATCACATAAAGCAACATATTCAGCCACATCCCTCTTAAGTCTGTACCACCAATACCTCTCTTTCAGATCCAAATACATCTTGGTACTCCCAGGGTGAATAGAGTAAGCAGACTCATGTGCCTCATGAAGAATTGCATCTCGTATAGCCTTATTCTCATGCACACATAGTCTTTTTCCAAACCATAGAGTTCCATTATCATCCATATGGAAACCTGGCGCCTTACCAATCACTTTGTTCTCTGCTATCTCTTTCAACTTCGCATCCTGTAATTGACCCTTGCGTATCTCTAGCTCCAATGTAGGCTCTATCACCAACTCTACTGCATTAGTAATAAACCCAAGTTTAGTTGCTTAAATTCAGCACACAACTCACTTGACATAGGTGCCACTTGCACCTCATTGGCATAACTCTTCCTACTAAGAGCATCGGCAACAATGTTCGTTTTTCCAAGATAATAGTGTACTTCTAGATCGTAATTCTTAATCTACTCCAACCATCGATGCTGTCTCATATTCAGATCTATCTAAGTGAAAATATACTTTAGACTCTTGTGATCAGTATAGATGTCACTCTTATGTCCGATAAGATAGTGCCTCCATATCTTCAAAGCATGAACTACTACTGCTAATTCTAAATCATGAGTATGATAGTTTAGCTCATGCTTTCTCAACTATCCGGATGCATAGGCCACTACTTTTCCTTCTTGCATAAGAACACATCCGAGACCTTGATGAGATGCATCACAATAGATAGAGAAATTCTTGCTCAAATCTGGCAAAACCAACACTGGGGCGGTAGTCAACCTCTTCTTCAATTCCTCAAAGTTAGCCTGACACTTCTCGGACCACACAAACTTAGCATTTTTTCTCCAATAGATCTGTCATAGGCTTGGCAAGTTTAGAGAAACCTTCTATGAACCTTCTATAGTATCCAGCCAATCCCAAGAAACTTTGAATCTCTCCCACATCGGTTGGTGGTTTCCAATTCAACACATCTCTCACCTTGCTTGGATCTACTGTTATTCCACCATTAGAGACAACATGGCCTAGGAAAGAAACTTCCTTCAACCAAAACTCACACTTGCTTCCCTTAGCATACAACTTGTGTTCTCTGAGCTTTTGCAAGACCAACCTTAGATGTTCAGCTTGTTCTTCTTCCATTTTCGAGAATACCAATATATCATCGATAAATACCACCACAAACTTATCCAAAAACTCCATGAACACCTTATTCATCAAGTACATAAAATATGCAGGTGCATTGGTCAAACCAAAGGACATAACGGTGTACTCATACAAACCATACCTCATAGTAAAGGCTATCTTGGGTATGTTAGTTGCACGAATCTTCAACTGATGATAACCAGAATGGAGATCAACCTTAGAGAAAATGCAAGCACCTCTAAACTAATCAAACAAGTCATCAATTCTAGGTAGCGGGTACTTGTTCTTGATAGTAACCTCATTTAGTGACCGATAATTAACACACATTCTCTGAGTACCATCCTTCTTGTCCACAAATATAACTAGTGCTTCCCAAGGTGACGAACTAGGTCGAATGAAACCTTTCTCCAGTAACTCCTTTATTTGTTTCTTAAGTTCCTCTAGTTCAATAACCCCCATTCTATATGGACGCTTAGCTATGGGTGCAGTTCTAGGTAATAATTCAATAATAAACTCAATGTCGCGGTCAGGTGGCATACCTGGCAAGTCATCGGCGAACACATCTAGAAACTCATCCACTACTAGGTCTTCCTTGTTGACATGATCATCAAGATGGTTCACTATGGCTGTCGGCTGTGCTTGTACTACAACATCGACACTGATTCTATCCCCATTCAGTGCGATCACAACAACTACCTTCTCCTTACACTGAATTACCGCTTGTTGTTGCATCATCCAATCCATACCCAGAATCACATCAATACCAGATGTTCTCAGCACAATAGGGGTCACTTGAAACTCTACCCCCCTTAAGGTAGACTAGTCAGAAGACAACGATAAGAATTTTGCATACTACCTCCTGGTGAGTTTACTAATATGGGGTTTTGCATGGCACATAAGGGTATGCTATGCGTTCTAACAAATGCTTGTGATATGAAAGAATGCAAAGCTCCAGAATCAAAAAGAATGATGGCAAGCGTCGTCTCTATAGACACATGATTCACCTTCCCATAATATGGTGGCTTCTAGTTGCTATTCTGCCTCGAGGGGTTTGCTGGTTGGGCTTCTCAGGGCAAATATAAGATAGGTGACCCTCTTTACCATAGCAGAAACACTTGTTGGGAGTGCTAGGGGCACTGGTCTTCATGGGAGTGTTGTTGGGTGTTCCTTGTCGTGGTGTCTGCTGGCCACTCTGTTGCTGGGGGCATTGATTTTCATTCTGTTGCTGATACGGTGGATGCTGCTAGTTTGAGTTGCGCTGAGGATACTGACCACGATTCTCCTGATTGGGTGGTCCTTGGTACCTCTGCTAGAAGCCTTGCTGAGGATTGGTACGTGGACGGGTATTGCTTCCAGAGGCCTATCCCTGAAGCCTCCTCTTCTTGGCCTCCATCTCTTTGCGCTTATTGTCAATAACAATGGCGCGATTCACCAGCGTCTGGAAATTGGGGTATGTATTGGACATAAGTTGGAGTTGCAGACCATCGTACAGACCCTTGAGAAAGCGGCATTTCTTATCAGCATCATCAGCCACCTCATTCGGAGCATAACATGACAACTGAGCAAATTTGTCATGATACTCAGCCACAGACATAGATCCCTACTTCAGAGCTCTGAATTCCTCCTACTTCAGCTCTATCAATCCGTCGGGTATATGGTAAGATATGAAATTCTCTCTAAATTACTGCTAAGTGATAGGAGGAGCATTAGCAGGACGTCCATACTCGAATGACTCCCACCAATCTTGAGCTTCTCCCTGAAGTTGTCCTGACACGTACAACACCTTCTGCTGGTCATCGCAATGCGCTATGTTGAGTTACTTTTCCACTGCACGAAGCCAATCATCTGCTTCCAGTGGATCGGTGGCATGAGAAAACACCGGGGGACGACCCTTCAAGAATTCACCATGCTTGTCACGCGGTGCTCCACCAATTGGTTGATTCTGCACCAGAGCTTGCATAAGTTGTGTCTGCACTACCAGGAGCTGCTCAATAGTAGGTGGTGGTGGTGGTGGTGGATGTGGGGGAACACCTCCATGACCTGGGCCTCTTCCTCTTCCAGACATCTGACATCCTACACAATATTCAAAATTTAGAGATTTCTAAGTTATATGCACTTATAGAGATATAGAATACATTCTAAAAATTTTTTGGACGACTTCCAACATTAGCAGCTCGATAAAACAGTCATATCTAGAGTTTTAGATATCCAAAAGAGACGTTGTTTACATGGTTGGAAAGCTTAAGAAATTATATACAACTTTTATTCAGACCTTATTTCCAGTTTCTATCGTTAGTTTACTCAAAAATAGGATACAACCGAAACTGTTCTAGGTTCTAGACTACACAGAAACTTCAACTTAAATAGTTATATCTCTGAAACTAGATCAGGTATAGGGGTGATTCTAGAGGCATTAGAAAGATACTTAAGTATAGTTGCTTCCATAAAAATTTCATAATTTTTGGTTGAGTAGATTTAGATTGGCATTGAGATAAGGGCAGACTGCTCCGAAAAATAGATCCGAGCGAACATGATGTACCAAACCCAACTATTTATTTATTCACTCAAACTTCAATATTCTTAACTATGGAACTTGCGAACATACTCAACAAGTTCCAGCAGTCATTACAAAAATCCAACTCACATATAAACATAATAATAAATCAACTAGGCACACCAAAGTTCACGCCACACTATTAGACTCAACTTGACTCGTGCTACTAACGTCTTATTACATATAAGGGACTCCAACACCTATGGGCGAAATTCATGGGGAAGCTCCTCATAGATCCTTGGCAGGTTGAGGCACACCCTTTGCTCATCTATCACTTGTCGGTATCTCTTAAGGTTCACCTCCTATGCCTTCAACTGATCTTCCAACCATCGATTCTTGTCTACTAATTCATAGGCATAGTTGACCATCACTTGAGTAGTGGGATCTGTGCCTTCAGGATCCATTATTTCCCATCCCAAGTCAGGGTGTTGGCGAGGGAGGAAGCGATATTGATCTTCCTTCATATCATCAAAGCGACGACCATGGAGACCCATGCAGGCCACAGCAGCTGCATCTTCTATGCTAATGGGATGCAAAATCTTATGTGCGCCCAGAGATCAGTCACACACATAAGCCGACAAAATATAAATAGTATCATCACAAGTGTTTATTACATCATGAATAATAAGACGGAGTCTTCACATAAATATAGCGGAAGTATAAAGATAAATCTCTCGTGGAAGCTCCATATCACAGGGACATCAACTGGTTGACCACAAGTCTAGTATTCCTCAGGAAAGTCGTCATTACCATAGCCATCTGTTACCCATCCGGGATTTTATCCAAATTGTGAAAATAAACAAGCGTAAGTACGTGTCGTACTCAACAAGTGTAACATGGGGTTCATGAGGCTCAAAAGGCTTGACACTGGTTTAACAGCATTCAGCTTTTAGTTGTCACAATTTTAGCATAAAAGTAGCAACAAGTTGTTTCAATCCCAAAGTAAAACACATGATCAATGTAAACATGAATAATGAATAGCATAAACGGATAATTCTTAGTGATCATCTATTCCATAAGGGTTCTAAGGCCGCTCGTGACCGTGAACACGACTGATATACCAAGTTTACACTCTACAGAGGTTGTACAATTTCACTGTGAGTCATGATACCCATATGCCCAGGTTTATAACTCCCAAAATAGTCCTAAGGTGAGCAGGCAGGGGTCACTATGAAGCCTTTTGAAGGTTCATCTAACAAGTTAGGGCCACTAGGTTTCTGTGCCCTACGAATGTAGGGCTCCCCTTCCGACAGGCATAATGATGCGCAGCCTATACACTGACGGACAGAGGCCGCACTATATCCAACCCGAAACACTCCCCTCTTGCGCCATAAAGGTAACCTCTAACAATCTAGAAAAGGTCCTTGTACTAAGCTAAAGCCAGAGCCATGTAGCCCTCACAGTTGTACTGTAAGTCCCGGATGATCACTTACAGATAAGTCCTTAGGAAGAGGAATCTGAAGCATTTAGAAAGTAGCTAAACACTCCAGCCCCTGTTTCCAAGTTGCTAAAAAGTCATGTTTTAATGTTTATTGCATATACCATTAGTCAAGTTACAAGATTAGGGTTTAATTGAGCACTAGCTAAGCTACCCAATGCATATCTCATAGGAGACAAGGTATAAGTTCAATACTAGGGAATCCCTATCATGGTGACACATGCAACATGAATTAAATGTATTAAAGTTGATAGGAAATAAGGATGATCACATGCTATACTTGCCTTGAACAAAGTGCTCCTGCTGATCCTGCTCGTCAAAGTAGTACTCTTGATCACCATGAATTGCTCACCGTCTATACTCGATAATCATAGCAACATACAAGCATCCAGAAGCAATCGTGCATAGCAAACAAAAGCTATAGATTAGAACAGTACACCAACAACATAAAATTAAGATGAAAAATTTGTAAAATGAATCTACGTCTTGCTACGACCACACAGACACAAAGATCACAAAAATCGGAGCTAAAACGAAGAAGTTATGTAAGATTTCCTTCAGTAAAATAATGGATTAAATCTAACCTTGAATTTTAAAAGTTGAAAACATACCTAACAGTAGTTTGAACATGTAGATTATGGAATTACGAACCTAACGCAAGTTGAACGGATCAAATCGGAGTTAAAACGAAGACTTTATGGCTAAAACAAGATTAGTGGCAAAACTGTAAATAGTTGAAACTTAATTTTTGAATTTAAATAAATAAAATCAGATTTTCAACCGACCCAAGGACTGTGGGAATGAAAACGAAGAAACACAGGGGCTCTTTAGAATAAATGCAAGGACGACGGGTTTAGATCCAAATAATTATAAGGGCCTTTTTGCAAAACAACAGGCGAAGGGGTATCTTCTATTCTGGGCCATTGATCTCAGATCGGACGGTGCAGATAAGTTCGGTGAACGAAGGTCGCCGGAGCGGCGCTGTGCGCGGCAGCGCCATGGCTGGAGAGGCTCGGACCTCGCCGGAGTTGGGCGAATCGGTGACTCCGGCCGCCGTTGGACACGGGAAAGGCACGGGAAGCAAGAGGAGCGCAAGACAAACTCGAAGGAGGGGTTTGGAGCGGCTGTGACGGCATAGTGACAACGCATTGCTTGATTTGGTGGCTCGGGAATCCGGTGATGCAATGGCGAGCTTGCACCGGCGGTTGAAAGCGAGAGAAGGGTCAAGGACAGTACTTGAAACTTGCTCACCTCACGTAGAAGCCCAGCAAGGTAGTCGCGGAGGCGAAGAGGTGGCTTAATGACGAACGCGGCGATGACGGGTCTACTATCACGACGCTAGGGCTACGGCGGCTGCGAGTAGGGCATGGGTGGCGGCTCGGAGGCGTCTAGGTGAGGGCGGCACGATGTGGGCTTCGGCTTTTATGGAGCGGGAAGACGGGGGCGGCACGGCAACAGACGAGGCAAGAGCAGCGCGGAGTCCCGGCGGTGGAGCAGAGTCTGGGAGGAAGAAGGCGCGTCTGACGAGCGGGCCTGGGCTGTCAGCCAAACTGAGAGAAAGGAGCACGGCATCTGCGCGCAGCTGGGCCGCCTGCAGAGAAGAAGTAGGCCGCGCAGGGGGGGGGGGACGGGCCGTGCAGGAACCAGGCCAAGCTGGGCTGTTCGGACCGAAAGCAAAGAAGGGAAGAATAAAATCCTTTTCTATTTTCTAAACTAATTTTCCAAACAAAATTTGAATACAAATTCAATTCAATTTGAAATTTGATTTCAAACCACACAATACAAAGATAATATGCAGCAGCATGAATGCATAGACATGTATGTAGACCTATATTTGATTTTAATTTTAACAAAGTTATTATTTTTTCAAATTTCAATGCTCACATAAATGCATAATCAAATCATTTTTTTCTATTTTAAAACCATGCAAATTTTAGGGTGTTACATAAATACTAAATAGGACCAATGGTTGTCTCATAAGATTCTAACCTGTGCGGAAGGGTTGAGTGACTAGTTATTCCTAATTAGAAGCGCTAGAAAAAATCATAAACATTTAATTGGACATGGATTTGATAGACTCTAGTTGTCACGATTGGATCTATAATAATTTTATAATTACCACCTCTGCCATTATGAAAACACTTGAAAGTTACAGCTTAAATTTTTAAATCTAAATTACCCATCTCTACTATTATTAAAATAACATAAGGTAACCCCTAACCTTCATCCTAATGCATATATGCCATTTTGAACCTATAGCCTCATAAATTTTCAGCCGTACCATTATTGCAAATAACATAAGTAACCTACAGCTATGCCATTATGGAAAATAAAATAAAGAAACCATCTACAATCGCATCAACCTACATCTGTCATTTAAAAGATACAAAGTACTTATATATGTGCTTCTAAATTATTCACCTCTATCTTTGTTAATATGGAAATGAACTAACTTATAAAAGTAATACATTCATGATGTGAGTCACCATTCACACCAAGACCCCATTTGGTGGATGTCCGGTCTGTTCCTCCTTGCATTGTAACATTGAGTTATTTTTATCTCTCTTCTCAAAATGAACTAGGAGCTAGTGAAGCTACTATATTTTTGGCTTCACTAGCTCTGAATCCCCCGCACACCGTGGTAAGCCGACGGAGTTGTATGGACCCATGCCAAATCGAGACTTTTATATATATTTGTGTATGAAACAATGGTTACATATCTATTTCCAGGTCAAGCGTATAATCCGAACTGAGGTTTTAGCAAAGCATATATCCAATACACGTGGCAATGTGGAAAACAATGAATGAATTACATAGGGTAATTGGTAACTAAAATTTGTTACAACTAGGCAAAGATAAAAAAAAAGTATCTATATGAGTACTACATTAGAATACGAACAATTAAAGAGGGCAAAGGTAAACAGTTTGATTAGAAGCAGGCCTAAAAGTTATCTATGAATTTCTAACGCTTACCACTCTTGTAGTCTGTGCAACAGCATATGGTGATAGATGAGTATAACAAATAATAAAAATGAATTATATTCAATAATAGTGGTAAACGTTTTTCTGAAAAAATAAAGAGAATCAACCTAAACATTCTCATACATTTTGCACACGCAGGTAACTAATTACCTTCAATTCTGTATATATTGTTAGATTGTAAACGTGACACGGCCCATGGGCCTGCCGTATCCGGCTCTCCATCGTGCCTATATGTACACAACACAAGTCCCTAAGTAATACAACGCGTATTCCATAATACCTATTACGCTTTCATGGTATCAAAGACGGTTCGCTCCCACGACCGCTTCCACAAACACTAGCCGCCGTTGACTACGTCGCCGGCTCCCACAATCCCTACGCCGCCGCTGACCTCACATCGCCGGCCCTTCCACTGCCTATTACTGAGATCCTCGCCGGGCCTCCTTCTTGCCGCTGCCTGCTGCAGATTCATCGCCAGGCATCTGCTGCTGCTACTGATGGCGCCCAGCGATGACGATGTCGCCGCTGCTGCTGCTCGTGCCGCTCACGACCAGGCGCTCGCCGCCAAGGAAGCCGCCAACGCCACCCTGCACATGTAGGCCATCGCCGTCATCAACATCAAGATTCTGATTCCCGTGACCCTAGAGAAGCCGGCCAACAACTATGGTCGCTGGCGCTCCCTCTTCCTCATCGTCCTCGGCAAGTACAATCTCAAGGATCACGTGCTCTCCGATGACTCCTACCCTGAGCACTCCGCATGGTCGACCATGCACTATTGCGTCCTTACCTGGGTGTACGGCACCGTGTCCAACGATCTGCAGCAATCGTTGATGATTCGGGATCCCAACGCCCGCGCTGCTAGGCTCTACCTTGAGGATGAATTCCTCGGGCAGCGTGAGTCTCGCGCCCTACTGCTGGAGGCTAAATTCCGCTCCTTCAAGCAGGGCGCCCTCTCCATCATGGACTACTGCCGCCACCTTGAGACGATGGCCGCCTCCCTTGCCGAGTTTGGTGATCCGATCGGTGATCGGCAACTCATCCTTACCCTCTTCCGTGGCCTCAACGACAAATTTCGCCACATGGTGTCGAATATGAAGATGCAGCGGCCCTTCCTCACGTTCGACGGGGCACGCACGCTGCTGCTCCTCGAGGAGATCAACCTCAACGACATCATTGCCGACGACACTCATGCCACATCGCCGGCGCCACCGGCCCTGGTCGCTGCACCAACGCCACCTCTGCAGCGCCCTTCTGCATCGGCCCCCGCTGGTTCTGGCGCTCCTGCTGGATCGCGCAACTCGTGCCACCATGGACGCGGCGGCAAGTCTAGTGGCGGCTCTGGTGGACCTCGACATAGTGGTGGCGCACCATCTGGCCTAGGCAGGGTCACATCAATCCCTGGTCTGGTACTGTGCAGTCGTGGCCGCACGGTTATAGTGGTCTACCTGGCCACATGATGTGTCCTCCGTCCACACCGTATGACCACCCCCAGCCTCCATTCAACATGCTGCCCTACTACCTGGCGATGACCCCAGGGTTCGCACCGCCACCTCCAGGCTTCATGTACGGAGGCATAGCTCCCACGTTCGCCCCGTCTTCGGTGTCCTCATCGGGTACACCACCTCTGCCTCCGCCGTGGAACCCCATGTCTAGTGGATCTTGGGAGTAGGCATCACTCATCAATAACTTCAACACGATGTCCCTGACGCCGCCTACCAACCCCGCCGAGTGGTATGCTGATTCTGGTGCCGGTTCTCACATGACCACCCATTCTGGTATTATCTCTTCTCCTTGGCCTCCCTCCTTGTCTGGTCCTTCATCCATCGTTGTCGGTAATGGTGCCTTGCTGCCTGTTACTTCTATTGATTCATTCTCTTTTCCTGCACCGCATTGTCCTCTTGTTCTAAATAATGTTTTAGTTTCACCTGGCATTATTAAGAACTTAATTTTAGTACGCCGGTTCGCCACTGATTATAATTGTTCTATAGAGTTTGATCCTTTTGGCCTTTCTGTGAAGGACCTTCAAACACAGAGCATGATCGCCAAGTGCAATAGCACGGGTGACCTCTACTCGTTCTTCCCGCCCACCACCAGCATACCCGCACTCGCAGCTCCTACCTCCACCTCAACCCTGTGGCTCGTCGCCTCGGTCATATCAGCTCCAAAGCTCTGTCCTAGCTTATTACCTCACATGCTACTCCATGTAATAAACCCAAACATGATCACATATGTCATGCTTGCCAATTAGGCCATCATGTTCGTCTTCCTTTTGGGACATCTTCCTCTCGAGCTGTCAACAAATTTGATTTAATACATTGTGATCTTTGGACATCCCCTGTCGCTAGTGTGTTGGGTTACAAATATTATCTTGTTATTGTCGATGATTGCTCCCACTATGCTTGGAAATTTCTGCTTCGTCTTAAATCCGATACTTTTGCCACCCTCTCTAACTTTTTTGCCTATGTGCGCACGTAGTTTGGCACTCCTATCAAGGCCGTCCAGTGCGACAATGGCCGTGAGTTCGATCACTCCTCGGCCCACACGTTCTTCCTCTCACAGGGTGCCGTCCTTCGCATGTCGTGCCCATACACCTCTCAGCAAAACGGTAAAGCCAAGCGCGCTCTTCGTACTATTAATAATATTGTGCACTCTCTTCTTTTTTAGGTCGGACTTCCACCGGTCTATTGGGCTGACTCCCTACTTACTGCCACCTATCTCCTTAATTGTCATCCCACTACGACCCTCAGCGGCCTCACACTGTTTTTTGCTCTCTACGGTACTCATCCTTCCTACACTCATTTTTGAGTTTTTGGATGTGCCTGTTATCCCAACTTGTCCTCCACCGCTCCACACAAACTATCACCTCGTTCCTCCTTGTGTGTGTTCCTCGGTTATTCTTCCAATCACAAGGGTTATCGATGTCACGACCTCCATTCGAACAGGATCATCATCTCCCGTCATGCAGTTTTTGATGAGTCCATGTTCCCCTTTTCTGAGATGTCGACCTCACCCTCGGATCCCACCGCTTTGGGCTGTGACAGAACCGCCCAATTTATACAAGATCAAGTACGGTTGTCCCCGCTGAACACATTGACACACGCATACTCTCACTTATATAAACCCGGTAGTCCGCCGAGTGTCACGCAGGACCTCGGTAAATCAACATCACAACCAAGATCGCGTGATTAAGCAAATACACATCACATACATAGAGTTGCAGCGGAATAATATTACAATGGTTTCACAAATAATAGTATAAGTTTGGGTTTCAAAACCGATTAGTGAAAACAACATTTGCTTTCAAAGGATTACATTGATATAAGTTCCAAATACATTGCTAGCATAAGTGACATCCTTAGACAAAAGCATGTAGATGAGAAGTGAATATAGAGTCACCGAGCCCACTGGTGGTTAGCCACCATCCTCAGCAGGTCAAAACCTTACCTGCAACATGGTGGGATAAACCCTGAGTACTCGAATATACTCAGCTAGACTTACCCGTCATAACTAGAAATAAAATTGACTCCAAGGAGTATGCAAGGCTTTATAAGTGGAGGTAGCTCGACAACAATTTGCATAAAAAGCGATTAACTCAATTATACAATTATAATTATGTCATCAAGTTAATTATAACTATCCATCTCTAGATTAGCAACTATCATGTGCCAAACATGTGGTATATCTTTTTAGAGCATACAATAGTAACCATAGCAGGTATTGAAATTCAAAATTCATTCGAACCATCATATTCCATAACACAGTTACTACGATGTTGGAGCTAGCCAAGTTTCTCACTATCCGGGAGAGACGGCGATTCGAATCGATTTCAACCAGCTGGGAATTTATTCCTAACACAAACCCAGGCAGACCAGATCAACGGTCACCTTAGGTCACCTTTGGTACAACTCAGGTACACATTTCGTGGGTCTGTACCGTGCCGCACAATCTGGGACACTAGATGCCAGGACGTTCAGGCCTAGCCTGCCCTTGGGCTCAGTCTGATCGTCCCCCGGAAGGAGCGTACAACAGAACAGGTCCCGGCCTGAGTTGAGCTACTCGGCTTCACGGTCGGAACGAGTTATCCGGCCAACTAAGTGATAGGCATGCGTTCAATCTTGTCAGAAGTTCCAACAACGGTACGGTCCTTGATCGGCACAGACAGAATCACATGAGTCATCCTACACATAGACTCCACCCGGCCTCGATTTTCTTTTACCCCATGGTTCTGTTCCACGATAGCAAATATAGCCAACTGTGCTCTGGTATCCACCTATATCTCGCAGGTGACAGGATATCACCCGACTTCTACCGGTCTACTCATGGCTAAGCATATATTCGATCCTGGACCTATACCGGTTAAATGTGTAATATCTGGACAAGGAATGTATATGCATCAAGTGGTTCCATTAAACTCTTATAACCTAATGCATCAATCATAAGTACTTAAGTAATCATTTGTAAAATACTGGGAGACTTAGAATGCTCCGGGGCTTGCCTGGGATCCGACACAAGTCAGTTCAGTTAGCTTGCACCGACTTGGTGACATCTCAGATCCGAGCACTCGCTTAGTCCTTCCATCTTCGGGACAGATCCATCAAACACCGTCTCCGGGTTTGGCTCCAACATCTCATCCTTCACGTGATGCATCTAGCGTACCTAGATGAGATGCAATATGCAAGTGCATAAATATGAAGAATAGTACCATGAGACGCGTCATAAAATAGCAAGCAAGACAAGCATAGTTTACACTAACACACTTAACAATATACAAGCAAACACTATAATTGGAATCTGCCAATTTCTGGACATGCAAATAGCAGCTACAAGATTTAGCTATAACTGGAGTTACACAAATCCAAATGACTTGAAAGAAGACATTCTGGAAAGCTTATGAAGTTATCTACAATTCATATTTAATCATCTTAGCATGATTCTCAAGTTAACTAAGTCAAATATACCCATTTACAGAAACTGGTCTAAACAAGACAGAGAGTAATCAATTCTGTAACCCAACTTTAAACAGGCATAACTCACAAACTACTTGGCCAAATACCACCAAATTTTAACAGAATCTAGATACATGAATTATCTACAACTTTGTTATTATCACCAAAAACTCATTCAAATCCTAACTAGATCAAACACTAGCATCTTTCAGGTCTGCTCAGAATACAATCCAATCCTGACAGAAGACTTAAAAGTCATGTAACTCCTACACTATCAGACCTGGGATCATGAAAATTTAACACAAGCAAGATAAGATAATCATCTACAACTTGTGTATTTACCAAAACTACAGTAAACATCATTTACACCATGAAACTAGTTGCACAAGTAACACTGCACAAGCAGCCCAAACAGCAGAGGCACAACTATGGACAGAAAACTTATAGGAACTTCAGAGAAGCATACTGGAGTTCTAGACCTCCCACAAACATGAACTATAACTTTTTGAAAATTTTAGGAAGTTACCTACAACTTTCTTATTCTCATATTAAGATGATTCTACAGTTAGAAGGGTCAATTAATCCAATAATTGCACCTCTGTCCAAAACATAGACAGAAACTGACTTGCCACTTTAAACAGCTATAAATGGAGTTATACATGTCCAATAAATATGGTTCTAGACTCTTTAGAAATCTTAGCAAATTCTAAACAACTTTGTTGTAAACACCTAAAGTTAATTCTACTACTAAGAAGGCCCCACAGTAAGAACAAGGAAACCCTGTCTGGGTTTGGGCAGAAACAGCCACAGAGATTTAAGCAAGTATAACTCAAGATCTACTTAACCAAAAATCATGATATTTAGCTTTTTGAAAAGCTTAATAAAAGTACTACAACTCATGTATTTTCATAAAGTCATGATTCATAACTTAACTAAGCCAATTAATTCAAACATGCAGTCCTATTCAGAATAGGAGCAAATCAAAACAGGGCATTTGTTATTTTTATAACTCTTAAACTATCAAGCATAAAATATTGAAATTTTTACCAGACGTCAAGAATAACCTTAGTAGCACTCCACAAAAATTTCACAATTATTTGAGCAAAACAACTGCAGTTATAAAAAAAACAAATAAGACTAGCATTCAAACCCTAACTGCACAAATCCATTTTTACAGCTAAAACTTTAAACTAAAACCTGACATATTATAGATCTAGTGCATAGAGAATTTCACAAGGATTCCAAAAAGTCCTCATTTACTATTTTATGAATTTTCTACGATTTACTATGAATTTCCAAAGTTCCTGCAAAATAATTACAAACCAGTCCTTATGGCACTATTCACATGAGTCACGGGTTCTGCAGAAAGACCCTCTCCTTTTGTCGAATTGTTGCGCGAGGTCCTTGACGGGATTTGTTGCAGAGGATGCGCCGAAGCTTGTCGTCGCCGGCCAGAGAAGGCACGTCGTCGGCGTAGGAATGGCGGGGGAGAACCAGGGGGTCCACGCGCACCCGCTGGTCTGTCCAGCTCGGCCCGAGGCGGCTTGTGGTGGCACGGCCACTGCAGCAAGCGCGCGGCGATGGCAGCGGCTGTGATGGCCGGGCTGTTCCGGCGGTTCCCGGCTCAGACGAGGGGCGCCGGTCGTAGAGGAGGAAGAGGCGGAGGCGATGGTTCGTGCGGTGAGTCGCGAGAGGGCTCGGAGGCAGCAGGGATGCGACGGGGGCAAGCTCGGGCCACCGGCCATGGTGGACGCGGCCGCGCTCAGCGCTACAGAGGGGCAGAGCGAGAAGGGGCGAGTGAGGGAGAGTGCTGAGCGAGCATGGAGGGCGCCGGGCTTCACCAAATGTGAGAGGGAGCGGCAGGGACGCGTGGCGTGGAGTTCAGACGCGCGTCGGCCATGGGGGGCGAGCTCTGGTGCATGGCAGCCACGCAGGCAAAACGTCGAGCACGTGGCGAGCATCGGTGAGGGCAAGGTGGGGAGCCGATTTGGGCCACTTCCAGGCCGAATCAGTCCTTGGGCCAAAAATGAAGTTTGCTCACCTCGGACTGCTCTACATTTCTCATTAAGGGACTCCAGTCATTTGAGCATCATAACAGTGGGTAATTAATCTCCAAGTTAACAGCGTCAGCGCGTTGACAGCGATGAACAAAAGCCCAAATTGGTGGTCAAAACGAAGTCGAACGAATGCCATCTTTATACATGCCCATCTCCATCATGTATACTCCAACTTTTATCTTTGGACCAAATCGAGTTGCTTAACAAATTTCGGAGAACGCGAGACGTCAATGCCGATGTCGATGAATTTCTAGACTTAGAATATTTCTAAGTCCTGAAATCAGCAGCAGGTTCCAACTTTGAGCCTCTGTTTGACTTATTTCCAAGTTGATCTAGCTCTTGGTCCAAAAACAAAGTTTGTTCTACATGATATGGACTACAACTTTCATTTAAGGTCCAACCTCAAAACTGGTATAGAACCTACTGTTCTACTTTGACCAAAGTAGGATCACGATGGAGCTTAAATTATCCTTTTTGATCCATTGGAGCGTTTTCTTGGCATTTGCCCAACATGAACCTTTCATGACTTTTGTTGTAGAATTCATCTAGAGTCATTTTGGCAAGGTTGCAAGGTTTGGTTGACATCTCATGCTCTCATTCACTTAATAGTGCAATTCAAGCACTTAGTAAAATCATTCCAACAAGGATATAACTTATCATTTCATGTGACTTTTTGATTCCAAACTTCATGAAACTTTTCCATGGATCAATATAGATGGGTATTGATGTGAGACACATGAAGATATTCCCATAACACCAGCCAAACATATATCTTGAAAAGGGCCTATATGTAAAGCAAGGGTGCAATATCCAAGTTTAGGTTGGGGCTCATTTCTATAGGTTGGACCTTGGCATCTTCACCATCACTTAATATGCCATGTTTGAACTCAAACCCATTGCTTAACTGGTGACAAACACCTGGGGTGTTACAGCCCTCCCCCCTTAAAGGAATCACGTCCCGAGATTCGGTGCAATAGACTTTTAAGAGAAGAGAAACATGTCAACCAGTTTCCAACATCAGTGATAGCATTAGGCTACTTAACTTTGGAGTATCAGAGAGGCTAATTTGGTTAGAACACTTTCTGATACTTGCTCTTCGTCGTAAGCTGTTGTCTGAAGAATTTCCTTCGTTGGCGTCCATAAAGCATTGTTACATTGGAAGAAATCTAAGATAGCACTGTCCTGCGTACTTCGTCCTCGATGTACGAAGAGTGATACAAGTGTATACTAAATACTTGTAACATCTACTTTCCTAGTGGATATAGCACGGACCTTATGGACTTTGCACTAGACCGCAGTCTATTGACGGATATTTCTTGCAATGGTGCTATATTTGCTCCCAAGGTTTGAAAAGCAGTTCTCTATCAAAGTGGCTTGAGCATAACTTCTCGTAAAGGATGTGATCATAAATGGGTAAATGTCCTTTGAGGGTATGAGAAGCTAGTTAACCAATATCCAAACTGGTTGTAGCGGTGCAATCACTCAAATGTCAACTGATGGAAAGCTACATAATGTTCCATGTGCGCAGTGCTCTTTCTTTGATAACAATATTGCATGGTCTGAGTCTGCTGAGTGAGTGGTAATCGTAGTAGCTGACTCTGTTGGCTCAACGTTCTCAATGATCATTCCTTAGGGAGCCTTTGGATCTAAGTTGCAACAGTGATCTGGGTCGAATCTGATGCAACCTCTTGGGTAAAAACACATATAAGGTACCAAAGGCATGTCAGCATTGGAGAACCATTGACGTAGAAGGATGTTTGCGAGGCTTGGAGGACAACACAAGTTGCAAGTAATCACAAAACTAGGGACTAGTTCACTACCAAGCAGGTTGAGCACAATTTGCCTTCGTGGTGCAGTTGCACAGCAAGTTGGGTTGACTTGCACCGTAGCAAAACCAGCTTTCTTAAACTATATTTGACATCGAGGCTTCCATTCTAAGGCCAATCAATATCTCAAAAACCATAATCCAAAAATCTGCGGTTTGACACCTTTCCAATTGCTTTCGAATTGCAAGGGCACAATTTTGACTTCTAGAACACCTTGACTGCTCACGCAATGCTGATCTAAGAGGGCAAAGGCAAGGCACATAGGGGTGCAATTAGTCTTCTCAAGGGTATGGAGGGTTGTCTAACAGCAATACACCTACAAGTTGTAATTTCTTGGCAGGAATGACAAACACAACCGTCTAATGCAAATGATGATCGCAGTCACAGCGAAATTGCAGATTCTATACCCTTTTGTTTTCTATTCATATCTCACAAACTACTGCTCCAATATGCACAAACTTTGGTGGGCTTGTAGATCCATGGGTCTTCTAACTACTCACCAAAAATCAACTCAACCGGACACCATTGACCATCCAAACAATTCATCTACCAAAACTGCTCTGTTTTAAAATGGCAGCAAACCGAGCCTGACAAGATATCTCTCAAATCTGACGTTTTACTCAACCAATACTCAAACCAACTTAGGAAATTGAAGGGTCCTAAGCAAAGAATGAGATCACCAAGTTTGGGGTCAATCCAACTTCGTTTGAGTCACTAATCGCCGGCTTGAAGATAACCGGTTTAGTGCCACAAAATCTGGACAGATTTCTCGTTCTTCCTTTATAACCACAGTAGCTTTCTCGCTGAGGATGGAGGCTAGGGTTTTCCTTACATGCCTCTTAGGAAACAACCTCAACCGTTGATTTAGACACCAACTCGACGATGCACAAACATTGGACTTGTGGGCTATTTTCATAGGGCACAAAGCATTACTCCACATGGAGGGCATCCCTATATAGATAAGGAACCGTTTCTAAATATTCTCTGGCACTTGGTCCAATAGAGCCTTGAACAAATCCGTTTGTGGTACCTAGGGGCACAATGATGCTGATTGAAACTAGGGATATGCTTTCTCTAGTTCTACACTTAGCTGATACAACATCTTGCACTATATACGTGGTGGTCCAAGATGGAATTGACTTGATAGCACATTTGGAGAAGAAGTAGCACTTGCATTGTAGGGCCAGGTTTGTTGTTTCCTTGATCAACATCGTTCTGTGAGATCTGGTCTTCATAGTTACCAACTAGTCATTACCTAACTGAAGACTAACTTTCCCACTGGTAACTAATCAGTTGTCCCTCAACACTAAAAAGGTTCAAAATCTTCACTCTTAATAAAAATTGTGGTCGAAGCATACAGATGGTCGCCATTGAAGTCAGCAGAAAGGGGTCACACCAAAGAAGGTTGGTTCGTCCACGTGATCCTTATGCACCTAAAGATTGAGAACTTGGACAGGAACTCATATATACTAGGTGACCTATTACAGCACATAATATATTGGTCCATTTATCATCCGACTGATAACTTGTTCAACCTTAAGTGTGGTGCACCTTTCTGATCCAATGAAAATGACATAAGTTGCTCACTAGATGATCGACGTCATTACAAGGATAGTCACATCGAGTCACTTGCCTACTATCTCTTGCAGTCTATTTATGTTCCTGTTAGTGACCTGTTATTCAAAGGTTAACCGTTGGACGACTCCAGAAGGAAGTCCTATTGCATCTAGTTCGACATACAGATCTTCTGACATGATAAGGAGAGATAACCAAGGAATAGCTCTGGTGAAAATAACATATCAGTGCAGTTCGGCAATGGATCATGACTAGGAACCTTGATACCAGCGCATGCCGAGCAGCACAGCCTTGTGTGTGCACCCACAGGAGACTCTCAGTTTCGTCACGGCACCGTAGATCGCTAATCGTGGCACCATTACTGAACATACAACCCACAAGAGATCTCACATGGCACAATTTGGGTTGCATAGGAGCAAATACTATGCGAAGGAGGGATAGCAAACAAAGGTAGTCACAAGGTTAGGAGTCAATAAGCAGGGGATCCAAAGATTTAAAACACAGCGCGAGAGAGCATAGCCTAATTGCCGAAGGCAACTAAGTAGGAGACTCTTGCTGAATTTCCATATACGCCTTGTGTCCACCAAGTGATTACCAGGTCAAGATTAACATGAGATTTGGTCTTGTTGAGTAGCAACATGAGATCAAGACTGATAAATATTCAAAGACTTGAAAGAGTTGGGGACAAAACAAACGAGATTCAAGGGACAGAGCCATTGCACTGAATAGGGATTTAGTTGATAAAGCAATGACAGGATCTGCGAGGAAAAGGTTCCAAAGCTAGAGTAGATAGCGATTAGCGTTGCACCAGATCATCTATAGAAGAAGGAGCAATGAAGTCTGACAAGGATTTTTGAGCAGGGTCCTCCCACATAGGAGCGGGACAACCACGACACAAGCAAGCGTTCAAGGGAACTTCGCTGGGGCCTAAGGTCAAGCCAAGGCATGGATAAAGGCCTTCGTAGCACAACTTCACTGGCTAGCAACCACGTATACAGGCTTACGCTCCTAAGAGAGAACTTAATTGGAGACGACAACCATGAGACTATCAAAAGTTGGATGCTGTTCTAGGATAGCGCTCTTCAACACTCATATGCTTTTCGAGGACAAAAGGAGTGACCGCTACGGCACTACCTAGATTACGAGCATCCACACCTACATTATGGTCTTAAGCAAGCACTTCAAAACACTCAATCTAATTAGCTTAAGCAACTATTACTAAGCACAAAGCTCGCACCTAACAAGTAGTCACCTACGACAACATTGCTACACATAAACATGCGAACCTGGTGGTAAGGTACTGTTATCTTTCATTCCCTTCTTACTGAGTAGGTGGATATCTTTACAAAACAAGTTTTACTTACATTTAGCAATTTAGTTTTCAAAGGGGTGAACCTTTTGCTAACTATTAACTTGTCATCTATTTCCTTTGGAAACAAACATATAAGGCGAAGCTAATCACACACTATCTTCAAGCACAGCTATTCAAGCAGCATGGAACAAGGCATTTTGTCTAGCTTCACACAAGGAAGATAGTAGCATCACATTGGTCACAAGTTACTTAGTATTAGAACAAGGTGAGGGAAGTATATTTATACACAAGCACAATCATGATGCATGCTCGTCCTATTCGTCCTTACAAAATTGCTAGCCTAAGGCGGCAATCATGTTCTATGTCGGTGGCATAACACGTACTCTCTCGATATATAGCTAGTCGTCAGCTACATTCAATCTACGCATTCGTAGTTAGCGTACCTGCAGGCAAATTCATTGCAACCCATTCCCACAAGAGATAAATAAGCACACAATGAAAGCAGTAAACTAAGATACTTTCCATATATACATCCCTAGATATATATACTTGGTATCCATAGCTACCCGACAGATATACCCACAATTAAGTACCTTCATAGATACATGTGTGTAACATGTAAATATTCCAGTAACCATAGCTAACTCTCCCCTAGACCGATAGTTGGACGGTCATGCTCTCACAACTCACACTTACCTGGGTGTAGAGGCAATTGATCCATACATTACCATTCAAGCGAATGGCATCCATACAATAGCACGCCGTATGGACGACGAAAGTAAAGTTGCAATAAAGTACATCCCTCAAAGTTAGTACTTAGATAGCCACCTAATAGTCCTTAACTGGGCATAAAGGAGGATGTCGCTAGCATAGTTTTACAATTAAGTTTTGACAAATTGCCTGTAGCTAAAGTTTTAGTTAAAATAGACTTTTTAAAACCAAAACTTTGGCTTTTAAAACTGTGTACCTAATAGTATTATGCTTAATCTCGCTCTGATACTAGCTGTGACAAAACCGCCCAATTTATACAAGATCAAGTACGGCTGTCCCCGCTGAACACGTTGACACGCGCATACTCTCACTTATATAAATCCGGTAGTCCACTGAGTGTCACGCAGGACCTTGGTAAATCAACATCACAACCAAGATCGCGTGATTAAGCAAATACACATCACATACGTAGAGTTGTAGCGGAATAATATTACAATGGTTTCACAAATAATAGTATAAGTTTGGGTTTCAAAACCGATTAGTGAAAACAACATTTGCTTTCAAAGGATTACATTGATATAAGTTCCAAATACATTGCTAGCATAAGTGACATCCTCAGACAAAAGCATGTAGATGAGAAGTGAATATAGAGTCACCGAGCCCACCGGTGGTTAGCCACCATCCTCAGTAGGTCAAAACCTTACCTGCAACATGGTGGGATAAACCCTGAGTACTCGAATGTACTCAGCTAGACTTACCCGTCATAACCAGAAATAAAATTGACTCCAAGGAGTATGCAAGGCTTTATAAGTGGAGGTAGCTCGACAACAATTTGCATAAAAAGCGATTAACTCAATTATACAATTATAATTCTATCATCAAGTTAATTATAACTATCCATCTCTAGATTAGCAACTATCCTGTGCCAAACATGTGGTATATCTTTTTAGAGCATACAATAGTAACCATAGCAGGTATTGAAATTCCAAATTCATTCGAACCATCATATTCCATAACATAGTTACTATGATGTTGGAGCTAGCCAAGTTTCTCACTATCCGGGAGAGACGGCGATTCGAATCGATTTCAACCAGCTGGGAATTTATTCCTAACACAAACCCAGGCAGACCAGATCAACGGTCACCTTAGGTCACCTTTGGTACAACTCAGGTACACATTTCGCGGGTCCGTACCGCGCCGCACAATCTGGGACACCAGATGCCAGGACGTTCAGGCCTAGCCTACCCTTGGGCTCAGTCTGATCGTCCCCCGGAAGGAGCGCACAACAGAACGGGTCCCGGCCTGAGTTGAGCTACTCGGCTTCGCGGTCGGAATGAGTTATCCGGCCAACTAAGTGATAGGCATGCGTTCAATCTTGTCAGAAGTTCCAACAATAGTACGATCCTTGATCGGCACAGACAGAATCACATGAGTCATCCTACGCATAGACTCCACCCGGCCTCGATTTTCTTTTACCCCATGGTTCTGTTCCACGATAGCAAATATAGCCAACCATGCTTTGGTATCCACCTATATGTCGCAGGTGACAGGATATCACCCGACTTCTACCGGTCTACGCATGGCTAAGCATATATTCGATCCTGGACCTATACCGGTTAAAGGTGTAATATCTGGACAAGGAATGTATATGCATCAAGTGGTTCCATTAAACTCTTATAACCTAATGCATCAATCATAAGTACTTAAGTAATCATTTGTAAAATACTAGGAGACTTATAATGCTCCGGGGCTTGCCTAGGATCCGACATAAGTCAGTTCAGTTAGCTTGCACCGACTTGGTGACATCTCATATCCTAGCACTCGCTTAGTCCTTCCATCTTCGGGACAGATCCATCAAACACTGTCTTCGGGTTTGGCTCCAACATCTCATCCTTCACGTGGTGCATTTAGCGTACCTAGATGAGATGCAATATGCAAGTGCATAAATATGAAGAATAGTACCATGAGACGCATCACAAAATAGCAAGCAAGACAAGCATAGTTTACACTAACACACTTAACAATATACAAGCAAACACTATAATTGGAATCTGCCAATTTCTGGACATGCAAATAGCAGCTACAAGATTTAGCTATAACTGGAGTTACACAAATCCAAATGACTTGAAAGAAGACATTCTAGAAAGCTTATGAAGTTATCTACAATTCATATTTAATCATCTTAGCATGATTCTCAAGTTAACTAAGTCAAATATACCCATTTACAGAAACTGGTCTAAACAAGACAGAGAGTAATCAATTCTGTAACCCAACTTTAAACAGGCATAACTCACAAACTACTTGGCCAAATACCACCAAATTTTAACAGAATCTAGATACATGAATTATCTACAACTTTGTTATTATCACCAAAAACTCATTCAAATCCTAACTAGATCAAACACTAGCATCTTTCAGGTCTGCTCAGAATACAATCCAATCCTGACAGAAGACTTAAAAGTCATGTAACTCCTACACTATCAGACCTGGGATCATGAAAATTTAACACAAGCAAGATAAGATAATCATCTACAACTTGTGTATTTACCAAAACTACAGTAAACATCATTTACACCATGAAACTAGTTGCACAAGTAACACTGCACAAGCAGCCCAAACAGCAGAGGCACAACTATGGACAGAAAACTTATAGGAACTTCAGAGAAGCATACTGGAGTTCTAGACCTCCCACAAATATGAACTATAACTTTTTGAAAATCTTAGGAAGTTACCTACAACTTTCTTATTCTCATATTAAGATGATTCTACAGTTAGAAGGGTCAATTAATCCAATAATTGCACCTCTGTCCAAAACATAGACAGAAACTGACATGCCACTTTAAACAGCTATAAATGGAGTTATACATATCCAATAAATGTGGTTCTAGACTCTTTAGAAATCATAGCAAATTCTAAACAACTTTGTTGTAAACACCTAAAGTTAATTCTACTACTAAGAAGGCCCCACAGTAAGAACAAGGAAACCCTGTCTGGGTTTGGGCAGAAACAGCCACAGAGATTTAAGCAAGTATAACTCAAGATCTACTTAACCAAAAATCATGATATTTAGCTTTTTGAAAAGCTTAATAAAAGTACTACAACTCATGTATTTTCATAAAGTCATGATTCATAACTTAACTAAGCCAATTAATTCAAACATGCAGTCCTATTCAGAATAGGAGCAAATCAAAACAGGGCATTTGTTATTTTTATAACTCTTAAACTATCAAGCCTAAAATATTGAAATTTTTACCAGACGTCAAGAATAACCTTAGTAGCACTCCACAAAAATTTCACAATTATTTGAGCAAAACAACTGCAGTTATAAAAAAAACAAATAAGACTAGCATTCAAACCCTAACTGCACAAATCCATTTTTACAGCTAAAACTTTAAACTAAAACCTGACATATTATAGATCTAGTGCATAGAGAATTTCACAAGGATTCCAAAAAGTCCTCATTTACTATTTTACGAATTTTCTATGATTTACTATGAATTTCCAAAGTTCCTACAAAATAATTACAAACTAGTCCTTATGGCACTATTCAAATGAGTCACGGGTTCTGCAGAAACACCCTCTCCTTTTGTCGAATTGTTGCGCGAGGTCCTTGACGGGATTTGTTGCAGAGGATGCGCCGAAGCTTGTCGTCGCCGGCCAGAGAAGGCACGTCGTCGGCGTAGGAATGGCGGGGGAGAACCAGGGGGTCCACGCGCACCCGCTGGTCTGTCCAGCTCGGCCCGAGGCGGCTTGTGGTGGCACGGCCACTTCAGCAAGCGGCGGCGATGGCAGCGGCTGTGATGGTCGGGCTGTTCCGGCGGTTCCCGGCTCAGACGAGGGGCGCCGGTCGTAGAGGAGGAAGAGGCGGAGGTGATGGTTCGTGCGGTGGGTCGCGAGAGGGCTCGGAGGCAGCAGGGATGCGACGGGGGCAAGCTCGGCCCGCCGGCCATGGTGGACGCGGCCACGCTCAGCACTACAGAGGGGCAGAGCGAAGAAGGGGCAAGTGAGGGAGAGTGCTGAGCGAGCATGGAGGGCGCCGGGCTTCACCAAATGTGAGAGGGAGTGGCAGGGACGCGTGGCGTGGAGTTCAGACGCGCGTCAGCCATGGGGGGCGAGCTCTGGTGCATGGCAGGCAAAACATCGAGCACGTGGCGAGCGTCGGTGAGGGCAAGGTGGGGAGCCGATTGGGGCCACTTCCAGGCCGAATCAGTCCTTGGGCCAAAAATGAAGTTTGCTCACCTCGGACTGCTCTACATTTCTCATTAAGGGACTCCAGTCATTTGAGCATCATAACAGTGGGTAATTAATCTCCAAGTTAACAGCGTTAGCGCGTTGACAGCGATGAACAAAAGCCCAAATTGGTGGTCAAAACGAAGTCAAACGAATGCCATCTTTATACATGCCCATCTCCATCATGTATACTCCAACTTTTATCTTTGGACCAAATCGAGTTGCTTAACAAATTTCGGAGAACGCGAGACGTCAATGCCGATGTCGATGAATTTCTAGACTTAGAATATTTCTAAGTCCTGAAATCAGCAGCAGGTTCCAACTTTGAGCCTCTGTTTGACTTATTTCCAAGTTGATCTAGCTCTTGGTCCAAAAACAAAGTTTGTTCTACATGATATGGACTACAACTTTCATTTAAGGTCCAACCTCAAAACTAGTATAGAACCTACTGTTCTACTTTGACCAAAGTAGGATCACGATGGAGCTTAAATTATCCTTTTTGATCCATTGGAGCGTTTTCTTGGCATTTGCCCAACATGAACCTTTCATGACTTTTGTTGTAGAATTCATCTAGAGTCATTTTGGCAAGGTTGCAAGGTTTGGTTGACATCTCATGCTCTCATTCACTTAATAGTGCAATTCAAGCACTTAGTAAAATCATTCCAACAAGGATATAACTTATCATTTCATGTGACTTTTTGATTCCAAACTTCATGAAACTTTTCCATGGATCAATATAGATGGGTATTGATCTGAGACACATGAAGATATTCCCATAACACCAGCCAAACATATATCTTGAAAAGGGCCTATATGTAAAGCAAGGGTGCAATATCCAAGTTTAGGTTGGGGCTCATTTCTATAGGTTGGACCTTGGCATCTTCACCATCACTTAATATGCCATGTTTGAACTCAAACCCATTGCTTAACTGGTGACAAACACCTGGGGTGTTACATGGATTTTTTGAACGACGATGATATTTCCACTATGCCCATCGGGCCAAGTGTTGTGGTTGCAGGTACTCCTCCTGGCGCTCCCGCCGCACCTCAGTCACCCGTGCTCGGTGCCCCCACATCGAGACCTAGGGCGTCTGGTGCCCACTTGCTGGCGCCCAGCTCGCCACCCTCTGGATTGGGCGGTACTGCTACTGCTGCGCCTAGCACGTCACCCGCCATTGAACTAGGCTCTGGCTCGAGTCCTACTGGTGCTCCCTCGGCGTCTGCCTCTGCTGCCCCTGTGGACGTTCAGTCCTAGGCTGCTGGTAGTAGAGCTGGCCGCACTGCTGCTACACAGCCTTAGTCCATCATGCCTATGGTGAACGATCACAGCATGTGGACTCGACGCAAGTCTTCTTTTATTCAGCCAGTGGATCGCCTGAACCTTCACACGGCGCTCCTCTCGCCCCTGCCGAAGACCTTTCGCTCCGCCTTAGCTGATCCTAACTGGCGAGCAGCGATGCAGGCCGAGTTTGATGCACTCTTGGCCAACGACACCTGGACTTTGGTTGCCTGTCCACCCGGTGTTAACGTCGTCACCGGTAAATGGGTTTATCATCATAAGTTTTTGGCTGATGGCTCTCTTGATCGTTACAAGGCCAGGTGGGTGCTTTAAGGTTTCACTCAGCACCTAGGGATTGATTATGAGGAGACTTTTAGTCCAGTCATCAAGCTAGCCACAATCTGTGTTGTTCTTACATTGGCTATGTCTCACTCTTGGCCAATTCACCAGTTGGACGTCAAGAATGCTTTCCTCCATGGGACATTGACTGAGACCATTTACTGTGAGCAGCCATCTGGATTTGTTAACTCCTCCTGACCCAACTATGTGTGCAAGTTGAACAGATCATTGTATGGACTGAAGCAGGCACCTCACACATGGCACAGTTGCTTTGCCCGTCACATCACCTCTCTCGGGTTTGTTGAGGCCAAGGCAGACACCTCTCTGTTCATCTATCGCCATGGTGCTGACACAGGTTTTTTGCTTCTCTATGTGGACGATATTGTTCTCAATGCCTTGTCACCGAGTTTCCTCAAGCAGGTTATTGCAGCACTCTAGCGGGAATTCTCTATGACAGATATGGGTCCTCTTCATCACTTCTTGGGTCTCTCTATTGATCATAGAGCTAATGGTTTATTCCTCTCTTAGAGATAGTATATGCTAGATATTCTGGACTGTGCTGGTATGCGTGACTGAAGCCTTGCAGTACACCTATCGATACTCACACCAAGATATCTGCTGATGGTGTCCTAGTGGCTGATCTGACACATTTTCATAGCATTGCTGGCGCACTTCAGTACCTCACCTTCACGCACCTTGATCTCGCCTACGCTGTTCAGCAGGTCTATCTTTATATGCATGATCCGAGAGAGCCACACCTCGCCGCCATGAAAGCGCATTCTGCGCTACATTTAGGGTACCCTGGACCTCAATTTTCACCTTCTTTGCACCTCGACTATTGATCTCACTGTGTACACTAATGCTGATTGGGCCAGTTGTCCCAATACTCACCGTTCCACTTCTGGATACGGTGTATTTTTGGGTGATAATTTGATTTCTTGGTCTTCCAAGTGTCAGGCGACAGTCTCAAGATCCAGTCTAGAGGCCGAGTATCGCGCTGTCGCAAATGGAGTTGTGGAGGTGTGTTGGTTGTGTCAACTCCTCCATGAGCTCTATTGCCCTATTTGGCGAGCCACCATTGTGTACTGTGACAATGTCAGTGCCGTTTATTTGTCCACCAACCCCGTTCAGCACTAGCAGACCAAGCATGTGGAGATTGATTTACACTTTGTTCATGACCACGTTGCCCTTGGAGAAATTCAAGTTCTTCATGTCCCCACGACATCTTAGTACGCCGACATCTTCACCAAGGGCCTTCCGACATCCGTCTTCATGGAGTTTAGGTCTAGTCTCAATGTTCACGGTGCTCCCAGTTCCGACTACGGGGGAGTGTTAGATTGTAAATGTGACATGGCCCATGGGCCTACCATATCTGGCTCTCCATCATGCCTATATGTACACAACACAGGTCCCTGAGTAATATATCGCGTATTCCACAATTCCAATTATGCTTTCATATATGACTAAACTATCTATATCATGCATGTTTAAAACAGGTACCTTGTAGTGATCGATGATGTTTGGAGTGTGCGAGCACGGGAGGCAATCCAATCCAAGCTGCCAGAGAGCAAAAAGGGCAGTAGAATCATGGTGACCACTCGGATAGAAATAGTGGCCAATGCATGCAGTCCTAATAGTTCTAGTGGCCTTTGCATTCATAAAATGGAACCCCTTAAAGTTGAAGATTCCAAGAAGTTGTTTGTCAGCAGAGTGTTTGGCTCCATGGATGCCGTTTACCCCAAGCAGTTTGAAGATGTAATGGGTGACATCTTGAAAAAATGTGGTGGGCTGCCATTGGCCATTGTCAGCATTGCTAGTGTTTTGGTAGGATACAAATCACTTGGAAGCAAAGATAAGTGGGATAGAGTTTGCAAATCAATTGGTTCTCACATGGAGAACCACCCAACCCTTGAGGGGATGAAGCATATAGTCATACTGAGCTACAATCACCTCCCTCATGAGCTTAAGGGTTGCATGATGTACTTTAGCATTTTTCTAGAGGATTATGTGATCAGAAAGGAACGACTATTGAATAGATGGATGGCTGAAGGATTGATTCATCTAAAGCGGGGGTTGACTATGTGGGAGGTTGCAGAGTCTTACTTGGACGAACTCTTGAGTAGGAACATGATTGAAGAAGCAGGCCATTTTGGTGGTTATGCCTAGAGGGAGGAAACATATAGGGTGCATGACATGCATCTTGAGGTCGTGGTGTCCAAGTCTTTGGAGTCTAATTTTCTTAGTCTACATGGACAGTGGTATAAGGGGATATTGTATGACAAGATTCATCACCTCACCATCCATGCTGATGTAGAAAATGTAGATTTTGTAGCAAAGGGAAACGTTGAAGGCCACTACGGCGAGGATAATTTAAACATGCAGCATGTTCGATCACTGAGCATGTTCCAGCTCCATGGGCAACATGAGCTCCTGAAAAAGCTAGGATACTTCATCCTCTTAAGGGTGCTTGACCTAGAAGACTATGTGGGAGTAACAAACAAGCATGTGA
Organism: Miscanthus floridulus; assembly: GCF_019320115.1. Taxonomy (NCBI): domain Eukaryota; kingdom Viridiplantae; phylum Streptophyta; class Magnoliopsida; order Poales; family Poaceae; genus Miscanthus; species Miscanthus floridulus. The sequence goes on from NC_089583.1 coordinate 14,183,292, forward strand.
GGTATGCCTACAATCTGTACCTACTTAAGTTCCTAAGCTTGAAGGGCACAAGAATAAGCAAGGTGCCTCGACAGATAGAGAATCTAGAGCACTTACAATCACTTGATTTATGTTACACACTCCTTACTGGGCTACCAGAAACTGTCACAAAGCTAGAGAAACTTGAGTACATAGGGTTCACCAACAAGGATAATATTTGGAATATTATGTGGACTATACCCTGGGGAATCAACAAAATGAAGGCCCTACGTATGTTGCGTGGTAAGACATGTCTTGAGAATGACTCTAAAGCAACCCTAGAGATAGGTGAACTAGAGCAACTAGAAGTGTTAGACTTGTAAAGAGGAGGTTCTCCAAGAGCTTGCTCTGTCCATAAGTAAGATGCACTCCCTCTGGCAGCTCGCTATAGGACGATAAGGAAGTAGTGATGATGGTGGCAAGATAATGAGCTTTCTCCACCACCTACCAACACCGCCGTGACTCCTCCGAGACCTTTGGATCATAGGTGGCATTGTCAATGGATTGCCTAGCTGGATCGGGTCACTCACACATCTTGTTAGTTTTACTGCAGCAAGCTCAACCCTTACTGATGAAGAGCTCTTTGGCGTCCTATGTATGATGCCCAACCTAAACACATTGTATGTATACTATGTAACACCCTAGGTGTTTGGCTTCCACTAATTGCATTTCATTTCATAAACATGTGCATCATCTATGTCATCATGCCATTATCACTGAAACATGCATATGCAACATTCACAATTCTGTTGTTTCATACTTAATTTGCTTGTGAATGGTAGGAGTGAAACATGTGAATGTAACATGAGCTTCTCATACCTTGAAACATGGCAACATAGTAGGAATGTGGCAAGTTAAGCTTGCAACAAAAGTAATGAAACATGTGAAACATGGAATTGCAACAATTGAGTGAATTGATTGTTTTATGCTTCATCACATGTGATCATTAGAAATTGGTATAACAATTGTGTAAAGTGGTTGATCATGGTCTAATACACCTTAACTACACTTAGGGTAATTGTTTGGACATTGTTCATGTAGATCAAAATGACAAAATTGCCCCTTGGGAGAGGTTTGACTTGAATAGACCCTTAGAGTGCCACAGTTTGACTGATTCAAAAGACCAACTTAGAGACTTTGCATGGCCATGCACTCTTTACCAAAGTTGTAGCTAATTTATCAAGGAACAAAAGTTGTTTTATGATCAACCCATGAAAATGTGTGGAACAACCTCAAACATGGCCCACAAGTCAAAATTGAAGGCTGATTCAAACACTTGAAAATTTTCTAAGTGTTATAACTGGATTCAGTTTCATGTACCCAACTTTTTCACCTTGTATCTCCCTAACAAAGCCAAACCAGCTTGAGCTCCAATAATAAGAGTTGTAGCTCACATATAGATTATCAACTTTGTTAACTATGGCATGATCTAAATCATCACGGATTAGGAGCTAATCACCGTCAAACTTGCTCTATCAGTCGGTCGTTGGATCACTGAATCACAGAGTTTCAGAAAACGTTCAGTGAACACGATGCCCGACCGGCGCAGGAGCCACTCGCCATGTGGCGTTCATGCTCGGTCGACGCCACCACGTCGTGCGTCCACGCTCCAGAAGAGGGCCAGTGCCTGCCCGACGCACTCGCCAGCCCCATTCGCTTCCCTCTCGCCTTCCCCACGCGTAGCGCCGAGCCACAGCCGTCCGCCATTCCTGACCGAGCGTCGCCATCGTCGTGCATGCTTGCCACTACAAAAACGTGCCGGCCATCTCGCTCCTAGCCTCGCCGTGATCCCCTCTACCTCCTCCACCCCATCGTCGATCCAATTGTGCCTTGGTAAGGGTGAAATCGCCGTTTTCTTCCACCGCCGCCATGGCTGACCTCGCCAGAGATGGCGCTCCATGTGGCTAGCCGCCACCGTGGCCTTCCCGTCCTATCTCTCTCTCACGCTAGGTCCTAGGAGCGCTGCTGAAGCTCGTAGGGTCACCATTTAGGGCTACGACACCGTCGTCTCGCCGGAGCCGGCCGAGCCATGGCCGAGCGCCGCCATGTCCATCACCACCCCCTCTTGCTGTGGTGATAGCCAAAATTGATGGCACCGCTCGATGCGCATTGTTGAGGCGAGCACCGAGGCACTGCTGACCTCGCCGAAGGAACCACCGGCGACGAGTTGCGTCGTCGTCTTCCTCCGTTCCCCTGTCTGTCTCGCTGTCGCACGGGTCCCGGTTGTCAGCCGCTGAGGCCAAGGCGGGAGCCGGACCTGGGCTACGCCGTTTTTGGGCCGTGCCAGTGCTTGCTTCGCGGGCCACCGTTTCTTCGGGCCGACCCACCAGTAGTTGAATTGGTTTTCTTAATTTGTTTTGTTTTATTATTTTCATAGATTGGTGTACATTTTCAAAAATATGTATCTCCTAGTTGGTAGCTTCAAATGATGTGGTTCCAATTTTGTTGAGTTCATGATAATGTCTAGTTTCTATTAAAAATATAATCCATGCAATGTTCTATTATGAAAATGGGAGTTTTTATTTATCTCTTTTAATCATGCAAGAAATAGGGGTAATTATATCTTTTTCTAGGTAGCTCCAAATGGCATGAAATTTTATGGTGTATTGCTCATATCATGAATAGCTTGTAGTTAAATTTTTATATATTTTGGACATTGTATGTAGGAGATAGAAAATTATCATGTTTGCATGGATGGATCTTGTGGGAATTTTCATAATTTTTCTATAGATCCAGTAAAGGTAAAAATTGGTGAGTGTTGTTCTTATGCTAGAATGATACTAGGAAAAATAAGAAATCTGTTGCTTGACACTTTTCAATAGGGTTTCCTAATTATGCAAAAAATAGACATGCCACCTGTTATTTTGGGTACAGCAAGTTCTGCTTGCCCAATGGCTTTGAAATTTTTATGGTATTCTATGTGAAGCATGAGATAGCTACTGTAATTTTTGTAGATTTTTATGAACAGTTTTACTATATATTGCTTTAATCACCTAATTAACTAAATAAATTTAAAAAGGATATTAAATAATTTATTTAGAAGTTGGCACTATACTTTCTAGTGTTCCTCTAGTATGTGAAACAAGTTGGTAAACTTGGTTTGGTCAAATTAGGCTTTTGCATCATCATTAAATAATTAAGTTAGTAACCCTGTCATTTCTGGACAGATTCTAGATTTACTGAAATTCGATTTGGTTAACGTAAGAATCATGCTGTGATGTTTACAATTGATTTGTAGAAAATTTCATAAGCTTTCTAGAATGTCCTCATGCAAGTCATTTGGAATTGTAGAACTCTAGTTGTGATTTAATTAAGGAACTACTTGTGTGCATATGAAACTTTAAATATTAATTTATGTATGCCTTTACTATTTCTAAGTTTGTGGTAATGTTCCTAGGTGTTAGGCCTTTAACTGAAGATGAGCATCTTTATCTTAGGTTATGCAAGTTAGGTAAGTAGATCTCGTTCTTCAAGTTAAGTGAGATATATGTTTTAAAGTGATTTGAATAGGGCTATTTTACTCGGTAAACGAGTGTCCAGTGATGCTTTCGTAAACACTTACTATGATTCATTCATCATGAGCATCATGTCATTCCTTATGCATCTATGATATTTATCTCATGCATCGGCATGCAATAGGTGTACCGGAGGGAGTAACACTGCTGGAATTCGAGGAACCGAGCGAGCAGCAGCAGCCGACACCAGAGGTTCAGGAGGTGCAACCTTCAGGAGAAGTGCCAGACGAGGTCGCCTTTGAGTGCCCGGATCACTGTCCTTGCAACTTTGTGAAAGGCAAGCCCCAGAGCATATTAAGCCTCCTAATTTCCAAAATGCAGTTACAGTATTATTGCTACATATATATATTGTTGCATTAAGTTTAGGTGTTGGATGCAAACACTTGCTGCATTGGTTATCCGATCCTTGTCCAGATATTGTTACCCTGAATCCTATGTAGCTCAGGCTCATGTAGTGCTTAGCCCTACTTAAACATGGTAGAAGTTAGGTGATTTCCTGTCACCTATGAGATATAGGAAGATACATATGGCATGGTTGGCTATATTTGCTATCGTGGAAAAGAACCAGTCTTAATTTGAAATGGAGACCGGACGGAGGCTTGCTAGTTCACAGTGACTCCGTCTGTGTCGATTAAGGACTGAATCTTGGAGCCTTTCCTGTTCATGTTGAACGCATGCCTCTCTCTTAGTTGGCCGTGTCCGAAGACCGACCGTGAAGCCGAGTAGCTCAACTCAGGCTGGGAGTCGATAAGTATAAAGTACGCCTCGGAAGGGAGCCGTAGGCGTGAGTCCAAGGGCAGGTGATTTAAAAGTCCTGATCGTCCTGGCAGAAGGGTAATCCCTGAGAGCGCTGGCGCTGATCAAACCCGCAAATTTGGTTCCTGAGTTGTCCCAAAGGTGACCCGCGGCTACCCTTGCTAAGTATGCCAGGGTGAGAGTTAGGAATACCCCCTCAGCTGAGTTGTAATTCGATTCGAGTCGCCGTCTCTCCCGGTTAGTGAGAACTTGACGGGCTTATCTCCAAAGTAGATACACTAAATAACTTAATGGTTTGGAAATGATGATATGATGATGACAGCCTTATTATACCTGCTATGGTTAATATTGTTTGCTCCTAATAAGTGAGTGCTCTAGTACAGGTGCTAATCTAGTGGTCAGGTAAATGATGATAAGCTTGATGCTAAGTTTAAATTGGTTACTATAATCATAAGCTCTTTTATGCAACTGTGTCAAGCTAGCCCTCCTCATAAGCCTTGCATGATCCTTGGTGTCTTTTGTTTCTGGTTTGACAGGTAAGTCTAGCTGAGTACCTTCTCGTACTTAGGGTTTATCTCCTACCTGTTGCAGATGACCAGTTCTACTTTGGTTGCTGCAAGTACTGCCTTCTCCCAGCTGGGGATGAAGACTAGACCGTTGGGCGCGGTCTCTACTAGTTCTTGTACCTAATAATGCTTTTGTGGGACATGACTCAGACTTGGCAATGTATTTGAAAACTATGATGTTTTGTACTAAACTATGTTGATTCCGCACACTCAAACTTGGTTTGTAATATGTTATTTGAACTCTGATGGATGTAATTCGAATGCTACTTGTGAAATGTTGTAACGAATGATGTGTTGTGTTGAATCACTACGATCTTGGTTTGTATGTCGAGAGTTGGTTGAAATCCTTCGTGATTTCCGGACTACCGGGATTATGGGAGCTTAAGTACAGGAATTTGATCGCTTCGGTGATTGTTTTTGTACTTACGTTCTTATGATTTGGTCGGTTCTATTATAGCTAGCATCAGAGCAAGATTCAACACTAAACATGTCATTTGTGTATTTAAAACAAAAGTAATTGTGAAAATCCTAAATTAAATACTAAGTATTGCCAATGGTCATATCCCTTATGCCCAAATAAGGACTCTTAGGTGGCTTATTAAAGTACTAACTTAGGGGTTCCTGCTTGTTTTTGTTTCATCATCCATACGGCGTGCTATTGTATGGATGCCATCCGCTTGGGTGGTAATGTATGGATCAAAATACCTCTACGCTCTGGTAAGTGGGAGTTGTGAGAGCATGACCGTCCAACCATCGGTCTAGGGGAGAGTAGTTGTGGTTGCTCGCATACTTACATGTTCAATCATGTATCTATGAGAGTACTTAAATGTGGGTATCTCTGACGGGTAGCTGTGATACTAGAGTATATGCATCGGGGGATGTATGTATGAAAGTATTTAGTTTACATGCCTTTTTAGGAAATTATTGGGCTGAAATGAAATTTTTCTACAGGTACACTAACAACGTATCGTTGTAGATCGACTAGCTACCGTATATGAGAGAACGTATGTATGCAACCATATATTTCGCTAGCCTTTCAATTTTTCTAGGTTTGTGAGGACGTACGGGTCGTGCATGCATCATGTTCAAGCATACATGGCATTCTTGCATTACTCCCTCCTTTAAAATATGATTGTCCCGACTAAGTAAATTTCGTATCCCTTAAATGATTCTCCCCTTACGTTGCAACTTTTTGCTACAGATGGTGCGCATGAAACTCACTGCTCGCAAGTCCGCTAGAGGCAGGGTGCCTCGTCACTGTTTAGCTCCTCGTGAGCCCTGTCCTAAGCCTATTGAGGCGGAAAGGCTGAGGACAGAGCTGGCCTAGGTGACTGCTGAGAGGAATGCGGCTCAGCACCATTTGGAGCAAGTAACATAGGAATAGGACCAAGAGACCCTAGAGGTTCAGAGGTTGACAGTTGCTCACCGCAACTGTGAACGTATGTTGATTCACGTGATGAACCAACGGAATGAAGCCTGGCACAAAGAGAATGTGTTGAGAGCACGACAAGTGGAACTAGAACAGCAATTGGCAGTTGCCGAAGAGTACAATGATCATCTCCATGAGGAGGTTCACCTGTTACACAATCAACTTCACCCTCTCCTGCCACCTGATGATGAGGATGAGATAGGCTCTGGTGTCATCATGGCTGAAGGTGATGATGGCATTGAGGTCAATGGACCTGAGGACGTTCCACCTGATGAGGAGGAAGATGAGGAGTTAGAGCCTGCTAGTGATGAAGATGGAGGAGAGATCTTCGACACTGACTCCAAGGACGATGCGTAGTTTAGCTTACTACTTAGCTAATGCGCTAGAGCTAGTCTTTTGTGGATCCTCATGCATGAACGAGTAGCTTTGTATCAAGTTAATCGTTGGGATGTAATATCGAACCCTATGTTACCCTTAATGTAAGTTTGGAACCTCTATGGCTTCGATGTAATCTATCGAACGTGTTATCCCCACGTATGTGAGCTTTTGATGAATTTCGTCTTGGCAGTCTATGGATCTTGTTGTTGGTTAAGTTCATCGCATTTATGTGTCAATTGATGCGCTTGATGAGTTGTGTGATTGTGATGAATGATTGTGCCTCTGTTGATTGTATAAATGCATTCTCTCCAATGGAATCAGTTTGGCATAATTATACAATTCATCTACAAAAGTTTCCACATCGTCAGTGCTCATTGGCTATACCTTTTGCAGATGGCTTATAACCTTTGTCGCGGTCGTAGCATGGGAGATGAGGAACAACCACCTCCTCCACCGCCCACACCAGCTGAGCTAATGCAGACAGTTGTTGAAAGTCAGCGCATGCTAGCTGAGGCTATGCGCCAAATGGCTAACCGCGAGGATCGACATGTCCGCTAGGGACCCGAGCCAAACCAGTACAGTAGCTTTAAGGACTTCATGGACACAAAGCCTCCTATCTTTTGTGAGGCAGAAGAACCATTACAAGCAGATGAATGGTTGAGCATGATAGAGCAAAGGTTTGCATTGCTCCGTTTGACAGAAGGCATGAAGGCTTCGCATGCAGGACACCAGCTCCAAGGCCCTGCAGGCATCTGGTGGACCCATCACAGGAGCACCTTCCCTACTAACGTTCAGATAGTTTGGGACCAGTTCCAGGAAGCTTTCAGGGGACACTTTATCTCTCCTGGTCTCATGGCCATTAAGCATACCGAGTTTATGAAGCTAACCCAAGGCAACAAGAGTCTTAATGAATACCTCCAGGCATTCAACAACCTGGCGAGGTATGCTCCCTAGTTCATCGATACTGACGCCAAAAGAATAGCTAGTTTCAAGAGGGGACTTTCCCCAAAACTGATGAAGTCTATGGGCAACTGCAAGTGTGTCACCTTCAATGAGTTTATCAGTAACACCCTGACTCAGGAGAACAATGATAAGATATATGCTGCTTCCAAGACCCATAAAAGAAACTTTGAGGCAGGTGCTTCTCAGTCTAAGGCACTAGTGGTATCCAAGACCCAGTATCGACCACCCAATGCTAATGTCCGGTACCGCCCACCTCAGAAGAAGAACCAAGCTAAAACCAGTTTCTGCAAGGGGTACACAATTTCCTTGCTAAAGAATACCTCTAGGCAGGGCAGCTCCAATGCCCCACCAGCAAACAGGGCGTGCTGGAACTGTAACTAGACTGGTCATTGGGCAAATAAGTGTCCCTATCCTTCCAAGCAGAATGCTCAAGGAAACATCCATCAGGGGCGTGTTAACTACATGACTGTGGAGGAAATTCCTGCTGGTGAAGTGGTCACCGCTGGTAAGTTCCTTGTTAATGATCACCCTGCAGTTGTGCTCTTTGATTCGGGTGCTTCGCATTCCTTTGTGAGTTCTACTTTTGTGTCTATGCATAAGATGAATGTGATTACAATTGTCAAGGGTGGTTATTGTATTAGTGCTGCTGGAAATAATATCCTGACTAACCAAGTAGTTAAAGATGTAAAGATTGAGATTGGGGATCGAGAGTTCCTTACGGATCTTATAGTTCTACCAGGGGTAGGAATCGATGTAATCCTAGGAATGAAGTGGATGAGCAGGAATGGAGTGTTGATCGATACATCAACCCATGTGGTAATGTTGAGGGATCCTATGGATAAGAAGGGTTTTCTAGTGCAGTTTCCTCGTGATATCGCTATCCACAATACAGCCAATGCTACCCTAGCCAAAGCCATTGAGGATCTACCGGTTGTCTGTGAGTTTCCAGATGTCTTCCCTGATGACTTGCCTGGATTACCTCCGGACCATGATGTAGAATTCAAGATAGAACTCATTCCGGGTATGGCTCCTATTTCTCAAAGGCCCTATAGAATGCCGCCCAATGAGTTGGCTGAGCTGAAGAGTCACTTGAATGAGCTATTGAAGAAAGGTTTGATTTGGCCTAGTTCTTCTCCTTGGGGTTGTCCGGCTATCTTTGTGAAGTAGAAGGACAAGTCTCTGCGCATGTGCGTGGATTATCGCCCCCTTAATGCTGTTACTATCAAGAACAAATACCCTCTTCCTCGCATTGATATTCTGTTTGATTAGCTCTCCAAAGCTAAGGTATTCTCCAAGATCGATTTGAGGTCTGGCTACCATCAGATCAAAATTCGTCCTGAAGATATACCTAAGACAGTTTTCTCTACTCGTTATGGCTTGTTCGAATACCTCGTCATGTCCTTTGGGTTGACAAATGCTCCAGCACACTTTATGTACCTGATGAATTCAGTATTCATGCTGGAACTGGACAAATTCGTCGTCGTGTTTATTGATGATATCCTTGTATATTCTCAGAATGAAGAAGAGCATGCTAAACATCTGAGAATTGTTTTAACTCAGTTATGTGACAACCATCTTTATGCTAAGTTCAGCAAGTGCAAATTCTGGTTGAACAAGATACCTTTTCTAGGTCATGTGTTATCTGGTGATGGAATTTCGGTTGACCCTACTAAGGTGCAAGAAGTCCTAGAGTGGAAGGCACCTACTATGGTCACGGAAGTCTGAAGTTTCCTGGGTTTGGCTGGCTACTATCGTCGCTTTATCCCAGATTTCTCAAAAATCGCCAAGCCCATGACTCGACTACTTCAAAAAGATGAGAAGTTTGTGTGGACTCCGAAGTGTGAAGAGGCTTTCCACACTTTGCGGACCTTACTAACCTCTGCTCCTGTATTGGCACAACCTAACATCGAGAAGCCTTTTGATGTCTACTATGACACATGTGGCACCGGTTTGGGGTGTGTTCTTATGTAGGAGGGCCGGGTAATTGCTTATGCTTCACGCCAGCTTTGAAAACATGAAGTCAACTATCCTACCCATGACTTAGAGCTAGCCGTGGTTGTTCATGCCCTAAAAATTTGGAGACATTACTTGCTGGGTAATGTGTGCAACATCTATACTGACCATAAAAGCCTCAAGTATATCTTTACTCAACCTGAGTTGAACATGCGTCAACGACGATGGTTAGAATTAATCAAAGACTACAACCTTCAAGTGCACTACCATCCTGGTAAGGCAAATGTGGTTGCTGATGCCTTAAGCAGAAAGGCCCATTGCAATTCCTTAGTTAGTGAAGATTTTCATCTGGCACACCTCCTTCATCCTGTAGTACTCCACAATATCACTGTGGATTGCTCTCTTAGAAGTTGAATTATCGAACTCCAGAAGACTGATGTGGGTGTGTTTCACATCAAGCGGAAGATGAAAGAGAAAGAGACCAAGCACTTTAGGGTCGATGACAAAGGAATTCTCTGGTTTAATGATAGGCTTGTGGTACCCAAAGACAAAGAACTTAGAAATCAAATTATGGCTGAAGCCCATTCTTCTAAATTGTCCATCAATCCTGGTAGCAGTAAAATGTATCAAGATCTCAAGCTATATTATTGGTGGACCAAGATGAAGAAAGAAATCGTAGCCTACGTGGCAAGGTGCGATAACTATTGCAGAGTCAAGGCTATTCACATAAGGCCCAGATTATTGCAGTCATTCTCTATTCCTGGCTGGAAGTGGGAAGAAATTAGCATGGATTTCATTGTTGGATTACCCACTACCAAAAAGGGTTGTGATTTGATCTGGGTTATCGTAGATCGTCTAACTAAATCCGCTTACTTTATTCCGGTCAAGTCTACCTATCACCCTCACAATTATGCTGAGATTTACTTTCAACAAGTGGTACATCTCCATGGTGTACCCAAATCCATTGTTTCAGATAGAGGACCGCAATTCACGGCTCGCTTTTGGGAGTGTTTACATTAGAACCTTGGCACTCATCTAATCCGCAGTTCTGCCTATCATCCACAAACGTCAGGATAGACTGAGCGTGTTAATCAAATTCTTGAAGACATGCTTAGAGCTTGTCTTATCTCTTGCAAAGGCTCTTGGGAGGACTGGTTGCCTCTCACTGAATTCTCTTATAACAACAGTTATCAAGAGAGTATAAAAATGGCTCCTTTTGAAGCTCTTTATGGCCGCAAGTGTAGAACTCCTTTGAACTGGGTGGAACCCGGGGAAAGAAGATTCTATGGTATTGACTTTGTAAAAGAAGCCGAAGAGCAAGTTCGAACTATACAGAAGAATATGACTGCCGCATAGGCTAGACAAAAGAGCTATGCTGACAAGAGAAGAAAACCTATTGAGTTTGAAGTAGGTGATCATGTTTATCTGAAGGTATCCCCTATGAAAGAAGTCAAGCATTTTGGAATTAAAAGGAAGCTTAAGCCTCGATATGTTGGACCTTACCGCATTATCGAGAAAAGTGGAAGAGTAGCCTATAAACTCGATCTACCATGTGAAATGGGAGCTATATTCCCGGTATTCCATGTGTCCCAGCTGAAGAAGTGTCTTTGTATTCCCGAGGAAAGAATAGCAACAAGGAAAGTCAACATGAAATCTGATCTTTCTTACGAGGAGAAGCCCGTGCAAGTTCTGGATACTCAAGAAAGAGTGACTCATACATGAGTAGTTAAGTTATACAAGGTAGTTTGGAGTAATCATAGCGAACGGGATGCAACCTGGGAGCGGGAAGATTATTTAAAGGAAAACTATCTGGCTTTCTATACTGATTGGTACGCTTTCCAAATCTCGGGACGAGATTTTTCTAAGGGGGGAGGGCTGTAACACCCTAGGTGTTTGGCTTCTACTAATTGCATTTCATTTCATAAACATGTGCATCATCTATGTCATCATGCCATTATCACTGAAACATGCATATGCAACATTCACAATTCTGTTGTTTCATACTTAATTTGCTTGTGAATGGTAGTAGTGAAACATGTGAATGCAACATGAGCTTCTCATACCTTGAAACATGGCAACATAGTATGAATGTGGCAAGTTAAGCTTGCAACAAAAGTAATGAAACATGTGAAACATGGAATTGCAACAATTGAGTGAATTGATTGTTTTATGCTTCATCACATGTGATCATTAGAAATTGGTATAACAATTGTGTAAAGTGGTTGATCATGGTCTAATACACCTTAACTACACTTAGGGTAACTATTTGGACATTGTTCATGTAGATCAAAATGACAAAATTGCCCCTTGGGAGAGGTTTGACTTGAATTGACCCTTAGAGTGCCACAGTTTGACTGATCCAAAAGACCAACTTAGAGACTTTGCATGGCTGTGCACTCTTTACCAAAGTTGTAGCTAATTTATCAAGGAACAAAAGTTGTTTTATGATCAACTCATGAAAATGTGTGGAACACCCTCAAACATGGCCCACAAGTCAAAATTGAAGGCTGATTCAAACATTTGAAAAATTTATAAGTGTTATAACTGGATTCAGTTTCGTGTACCCAACTTTTTCACCTTGTATCACCCTAACAAAGCCAAACCAGCTCGAGCTCCAATAATAAGAGTTGTAGTTCACATATAGATTATGAACTTTGTTAACTATGGCATGATCTAAATCATCACGGATTAGGAGCTAATCACCGTCAAACTTGCTCTGTCAGTCGGTCGTTGGATCACTGAATCATAGAGTTTCAGAAAACGTTTAGTGAACATGGTGGCCGACCGGCGCAGGAGCCGCTCGCCGCGTGGTGTTCATGCTCTATCGACGCCACCAGAAGAGGGCCAGTGCCTGCCCGACGCACTCGCCAGCCCCATTCGCTTCCCTCTTGCCTTCCCCACGCGCAGCGCCGAGCCACAGCCGTTCGCCATTCCCGACCAAGCGTCGCCGTCATTGTGCACGCTTGTCACTTCAAAAATGCACCGGCCATCTCGCTCCTAGCCTCGCCGTGATCCCCTCTACCTCCTCCACCCCACCGTTGATCCAATTGTGCCTTGGTAAGGGCAAAATCGCCGTTTTCTTCCACCGCCGCCATGGCTGACCTCGCCGGAGATGGCGCTCCACGCGGCCAGCTGCCACCGTGGCCTTCCCATCCTATCTCTCTCTCTCGCGCTAGGTCCTAGGAGCGCTGCTGAAGCTCGTAGGGTCACCATTTAGGGCTATGACGCCGTCGTCTCGCTGGAGCCGGCCGAGCCGTGGCCGAGCGCCGCCATGGCCGTCACCACCCCCTCTTGCTGTGGTGATAGCCAAAATTGATGGCACCGCTCGAAGCGCATTGTTGAGGTGAGCACCGAGGCACCGCTGACCTCGCCGGAGGAACCACCGGCGATGAGTTGTGTCGTCGTCTTCCTCCGTTCCCCTGTCTGTCTCGCTGTCGCGCGGGTCTCGGTTGTCAGCCGCTGAGGCCAAGGCGGGAGCCGGACCTGGGCTGCGCCGTTTCTAGGCCACGCCAGCGCTTGCTTCGCTGGCCGCCATTTCTTCGGGCCGGCCCACCAGTAGTTGAATTGGTTTTCTTAATTTGTTTTGTTTTATTATTTTCACAGATTTGTGTACATTTTCAAAAATATGTATCTCCTAGTTGGTAGCTTCAAATGATGTGGTTCCAATTTTGTTGAGTTCATGATAATGTCTAGTTTCTATTAAAAATATAATCCATGCCATGTTCTGTTATGAAAATGGGAGTTTTTATTTATCTCTTTTAATCATGCAAGAAATAGGGGTAATTATATCTTTTTCTAGGTAGCTCCAAATGGCATTAAATTTTTATGGTGTATTGCTCATATCATGAATAGCTTGTAGTTAAATTTTTATATATTTTGGACATTGTATGTAGGAGATAGAAAATTATCATGTTTGCATGGATGCATCTTGTGGGAATTTTCATAATTTTTCTATAGATCTAGTAAAGGTAAAAATTGGTGAGTGTTGTTCTTATGCTAGAATGATACTAGGAAAAATAAGAAATCTGTTCCTTGACACTTTTCAATAGGGTTTCCTAATTATGCTAAAAATAGACATGCCACCTGTTATTTTGGGTACAGCAAGCTCTGCTTGCCTAATGGCTTTGAAATTCTTATGGTAGTCTATGTGAAGCATGAGATAGCTACTGTAATTTTTGTAGATTTTTATAAACAGTTTTACTATATATTGCTTTAATCACCTAATTAACTAAATAAATTTAAAAAGGATATTAAATAATTTATTTAGAAGTTGGCACTATACTTTCTAGTGTTCCTCTGGTATGTGCAACAAGTTGGTAAACATGGTTTGGTCAAATTAGGCTTTTGCATAAACTCATGTATTTTCATAAAGTCATGATTCATAACTTAACTAAGCCAATTAATTCAAACATGCAGTCCTATTCAGAATAGGAGCAAATCAAAACATGGCATTTGTTATTTTTATAACTCTTAAACTATCAACCCTAAAATATTGAAATTTTTACCAGACATCAAGAATAACCTTAGTAGCACTCCACAAAAATTTCACAATTATTTGAGCACAACAACTGCAGTTATAAAAAAACCAAATAAGACTAGCATTCAAACCCTAACTGCACAAATCCATTTTTATAGCTAAAACTTTAAACTAAAACCTAACATATTATAGATCTAGTGCATAGAGAATTTCACAAGGATTCCAAAAAGTCCTCATTTACTATTTTACGAATTTTCTACGATTTACTATGAATTTCCAAAGTTCCTGCAAAATAATTACAAACCAGTCCTTATGGCACTATTCACATGAGTCACGGGTTCTGCAGAAAGACCCTCTCCTTTTGTCGAATTGTTGCGCGAGGTCCTTGACGGGATTTGTTGCAGAGGATGCGCCGAAGCTTGTCGTCGCCGGCCGGAGAAGGCACGTCGTCGGCGTAGGAATGGCGGGGGAGAACTAGGGGGTCCACGCACACCTGCTGGTCTATCCAGCTCGGCCCGAGGCGGCTTGTGGTGGCACGGCCACTGCAGCAAGCGGCGGCGATGGCAGCGGCTGTGATGGCCGGGCTGTTCCGGTGGTTCCCGGCTCAGACGAGGGGCGCCGGTCGTAGAGGAGGAAGAGGCGGAGGCGATGGTTTGTGCAGTGGGTCGCGAGAGGGCTCGGAGGCAGCAGGGATGCGACGGGGGCAAGCTTGGCCCGCCGGCCATGGTGGACGCGGCCGCGCTCAGCGCTACAGAGGGGCAGAGCGAGAAGGGGCGAGTGAGGGAGAGTGCTGAGCGAGCATGGAGGGCGCCAGGCTTCACCAAATGTGAGAGGGAGCGGCAGGGACGCGTGGCGCAGAGTTCAGACACACGTCGGCCATGGGGGGCGAGCTCTGGTGCATGGCAGCCACGCAGGCAAAACGTCGAGCACGTGGCGAGCGTCGGTGAGGGCAAGGTGGGGAGCGGATTTGGGCCACTTCTAGGCCGAATCAGTCCTTGGGCCAAAAATGAAGTTTGCTCACCTCGGACTGCTCTACATTTCTCATTAAGGGACTCCAGTCATTTGAGCATCATAACAGTGGGTAATTAATCTCTAAGTTAACAGCGTCAGCGCGTTGACAGCGATGAACAAAAGCCCAAATTGGTGGTCAAAACGAAGTCGAACGAATTCCATTTTTATACATGCCCATCTCCATCATGTATACTCCAACTTTTATCTTTGGACCAAATCGAGTTGCTTAACAAATTTTGGAGAACGCGAGACGTCAATGCTGATGTCGATGAATTTCTAGACTTAGAATATTTCTAAGTCCTGAAATCAGCAGTAGGTTCCAACTTTGAGCCTCTGTTTGACTTATTTCCAAGTTGATCTAGCTCTTGGTCCAAAAACAAAGTTTGTTCTACATGATATGGACTACAACTTTCATTTAAGGTCCAACCTCAAAACTGGTATAGAACCTACTGTTCTACTTTGACCAAAGTAGGATCACGATGGAGCTTAAATTATCCTTTTTGATCCATTGGAGCATTTTCTTGGCATTTGCCCAACATGAACCTTTCATGACTTTTGTTGTAGAATTCATATAGAGTCATTTTGGCAAGGTTGCAAGGTTTGGTTGACATCTCATGCTCTCATTCACTTAATAGTGCAATTGAAGCACTTAGTAAAATCATTCCAACAAGGATATAACTTATTATTTCATGTGACTTTTTGATTCCAAACTTCATGAAACTTTTCCATGGATCAATATAGATGGGTATTGATGTGAGACATATGAAGATATTCCCATAACACTAGCCAAACATATATCTTGAAAAGGGCCTATGCGTAAAGCAAGGGTGCAATATCCAAGTTTAGGTTGGGGCTCATTTCTATAGGTTGGACCTTGGCATCTTCACCATCACTTAATATGCCATGTTTGAACTCAAACCCATTGCTTAACTGGTGACAAACACCTAGGGTGTTACATGGATTTTTTGAACGACGATGATATTTCCACTATGCCCATCGGGCCAAGTGTTGTGGTTGCAGGTACTCCTCCTAGCGCTCCCGCCGCACCTCAGTCACTCGTGCTCGGTGCCCCCACATCGAGACCTAGGGCGTCTGGTGCCCACTTGCTGGCGCCCAGCTCACCACCCTCTGGATTGGGCGGTACTGCTACTGCTGCGCCCAGCACGTCACCCGCCATTGAACTAGGCTCTGGCTCGGGTCCTACTGGTGCTCCCTCGGCATCCGCCTCTGCTGCCCCTGTGGACATTCAGTCCCAGGCTGCTGGTAGTAGAGCTGGCCGCACTGCTGCTACACAGCCTTAGTCCATCATGCCTATGGTGAACGATCACAGCATGTGGACTCGACGCAAGTCTACTTTTATTCAGCCAGTGGATCGCCTGAACCTTCACACGGCGCTCCTCTCGCCCCTACCAAAGACCTTTCGCTCCGCCTTAGCTGATCCTAACTGGCGAGCAGCGATGCAGGCTGAGTTTGATGCACTCTTGGCCAACGACACCTGGACTTTGGTTGCCCGTCCACCCGGTGTTAACGTCATCACCGGTAAATGGGTTTATCATCACAAGTTTTTGGCTGATGGCTCTCTTGATCGTTACAAGGCCAGGTGGGTGCTTTAAGGTTTCACTCAGCACCTGGGGATTGATTATGAGGAGACTTTTAGTCCAGTCATCAAGCTGGCCACAATCTGTGTTGTTCTTACATTGGCTATGTCTCACTCTTGGCCAATTCACCAGTTGGACGTCAAGAATGCTTTCCTCCATGGGACATTGACTGAGACCATTTACTGTGAGCAGCCATCTGGATTTGTTAACTCCTCCTGACCCAACTATGTGTGCAAGTTGAATAGATCATTGTATGGACTGAAGCAGGCACCTCACACGTGGCACAGTTGCTTTGCCTGTCACATCACCTCTCTCGGGTTTGTTGAGGCCAAGGCAGACACCTCTCTGTTCATCTATCGCCATGGTGCTAACATAGGTTTTTTGCTTCTCTATGTGGACGATATTGTTCTCAATGCCTCGTCACCGAGTTTCCTCAAGCAGGTTATTGCAGCACTCTAGCGGAAATTCTCTATGACAGATATGGGTCCTCTTCATCACTTCTTGGGTCTCTCTATTGATCATCGAGCTAATGGTTTATTCCTCTCTTAGAGATAGTATATGCTAGATATTCTGGACTGTGCTGGTATGCGTGACTAAAGCCTTGCAGTACACCTATCGATACTCACACCAAGATATCTGCTGATGGTGTCCCAGTGGCTGATCTGACACATTTTCGTAGCATTGCTGGCGCACTTCAGTACCTCACCTTCATGCACCTTGATCTCGCCTACGCTGTTCAGCAGGTCTATCTTTATATGCATGATCCGAGAGAGCCACACCTCACCGCCATGAAAGCGCATTCTGCGCTACATTTAGGGTACCCTGGACCTCAGTTTTCACCTTCTTTGCACCTCGACTACTGATCTCACTGTGTACACTAATGCTGATTGGGCCGGTTGTCCCAATACTCGCCGTTCCACTTCTGGATACGGTGTATTTTTGGGTGATAATTTGATTTCTTGGTCTTCCAAGCGTCAGGCGACAGTCTCAAGATCTAGTGTAGAGGCCGAGTATCGTGCTGTCGCAAATGGAGTTGCGGAGGTGTGTTGGTTGCGTCAACTCCTCCATGAGCTCTATTGCCCTCTTTGGCGAGCCACCGTTGTGTACTGTGACAATGTCAGTGCCGTTTATTTGTCCACCAACCCCGTTCAGCACCAGCGGACCAAGCATGTGGAGATTGATTTACACTTTGTTCATGACCATGTTGCCCTTGGAGAAATTCAAGTTCTTCATGT
The DNA here is from genome assembly GCF_019320115.1 of Miscanthus floridulus. Classification (NCBI taxonomy): domain Eukaryota; kingdom Viridiplantae; phylum Streptophyta; class Magnoliopsida; order Poales; family Poaceae; genus Miscanthus; species Miscanthus floridulus. Next base: position 14,201,191 of record NC_089583.1, read on the forward strand.
CCCCATGACATCTTAGTACGCCGACATCTTCACCAAGGGCCTTCCGACATCCGTCTTCGTGGAGTTTAGGTCTAGTCTCAATGTTCACGGTGCTCCCAGTTCCGACTATAGGGGAGTGTTAGATTGTAAATGTGACATGGCCCATGGGCCTACCATATCTGGCTCTCCATCATGCCTATATGTACACAACACAGGTCCCTGAGTAATATATCGCGTATTCCACAATTCCAATTATGCTTTCATATATGACTAAACTATCTATATCATGCATGTTTAAAACAGGTACCTCGTAGTGATCGATGATGTTTGGAGTGTGTGAGCATGGGAGGCAATCCAATCCAAGCTGCCAGAGAGCAAAAAGGGCAGTAGAATTGTGGTGACCACTCGGATAGAAATAGTGGCCAATGCATGCAGTCCTGATAGTTCTAGTGGCCTTTGCATTCATAAAATGGAACCCCTTAAAGTTGAAGATTCCAAGAAGTTGTTTGTCAGCAGAGTGTTTGGCTCCATGGATGTTGTTTACCCCAAGCAGTTTGAAGATGTAATGGGTAACATCTTGAAAAAATGTGGTGGGCTGCCATTGGCCATTGTCAGCATTGCTAGTGTTTTGGTAGGATACAAATCACTTGGAAGCAAAGATAAGTGGGATAGAGTTTGCAAATCAATTGGTTCTCACATGGAGAACCACCCAACCCTTGAGGGGATGAAGCATATAGTCATACTGAGCTACAATCACCTCCCTCATGAGCTTAAGGGTTGCATGATGTACTTTAGCATTTTTCTAGAGGATTATGTGATCAGAAAGGAACGACTATTGAATAGATGGATGGCTGAAGGATTGATTCATCTGAAGCGGGGGTTGACTATGTGGGAGGTTACAGAGTCTTACTTGGATGAACTCTTGAGTAGGAACATGATTGAAGAAGCAGGCCATTTTGGTGGTTATGTGAAAGCTCTAGTTTGGTTTTGGTTAATTGATGAAACCCTAAGTGCTAACCTAGTTTATCAAAGTGATTATGAGATAGGTAGCACTACTCCAAGTAATGAAGCAATGACGAAGATCATGACAATGGTGATAGCATGGTGATGATCAAATGCTTGAACTTGGAAAAGAAGAAAGAGAAAAACAAAAGGCTCAAGGCAAAGGTATAAAATGTAGGAGCCATTTTGTTTTAGTGATCAAGACACTTAGTGAGTGTGATCACATTTAGGATAGATAGCCGTACTATTAAGAGGAGTGAAACTCGTATCGGAATGCGGTTATCAAAGTGCCACTAGATGCTCTAACTCATTGCATATGCATTTAGGATCTAGTGGAGTGCTAACACCCTTGAAAATATTTGTGAAAATATGCTAACATATGTGCGCAAGGTGTTTGCAGGGTTGAGATGGGTTTGGGTCCCGCTCTCCCTCCCGCCGAGCTTGCTCGGCGAGATTCGGCGCTTTTGGAAAAATGAAATGTCTATTTTCTATTGCGCCGGATGCAAAATTCTTGGTGGTTGGCACACTTGAGAAAGGGTGAAGAAGTTAGAGTTGAAATGGAGTTGGTCGAAATGATGCTGGCGTCGGTCTACTGACCGGACGCTGGGTCACTCAGCGACCGGACAGCTGAAGGGCTGCATCCGGTCGAGCTGTCAGACGGCACAGTCGCTGGGGTTGAGCACCGGACGCTGGTCTGCGTCCGGTCAAGGTGGACCGGACGCGTCCGGTCGAAAAAACATGCCTCGGGGAGCTTACTGGAAACGACCGGACGCTGGGGCTTCAGCGTCCGGTCAGTTTTGACCGGAGCGTCCGGTCAGCTTTGTAGCCGTTGAAATCTGACGAACAGCGTTTGAAGCTGGTGACGCGCGGCGTCCATCGGGCGACCGGACGCTGAGGGCCAGCGTCCGGTCAGTATGACCGGAGCGTCCGGTCAGAGCGCGTATTGCCCAGTGAAGGGGTATAACGGCTCTATTTGATGGGGGCTCTATTTATAGCCCCATGGCCGGCTCAAGGGACATCTCCTGCACATTTTCATTGACCTAGCATCCTTGTGAGCTTAGCCAAAGCCCTCCCACTCATCTCCATCATTGATCCATCATCATTGTGAGATTGGGAGAGAATCCAAGTGCATTGCTTGAGTGATTGCATCTAGAGGCACTTGGTATTCGTGTTGCGCTGCGGATTTCGCTTGTTTCTCTTGGTGGTTGCCACCACCTAGACGGTTGGAGCAGCGGTGGAGGATCGGCACGAGTTGGTGATTGTTCGTGGCCATCTCCGGTGATTGCAAGGGGAGTTGTACCTTCCCCGGCGGAGTGCCGAAAGGTAACTCTAGTAAATTGCTCGTGTCATTGAGTTACCTCACTTGTGGGTCGGTTCTTGCGGTGTCCAATCGTGTGGACGAGGTTTGTGAAACACCTCTTAGCCGCCGAACCACCAAGTGTTGGTCGACACAACGGGGACGTAGCGTGTTGGCAAGCACGTGAACCTCGGGAGAAAATCGATTGTCTCTCTTCTTTGACATTCTCCCGGTGATTGGCTATATATATTCATCTTGTGATTGGTTCATCCCCTACACGTCGGTATAATCACTCTACTCACTCATTTACATTCTTGCAAACTAGTTGATACAAGCTCTTTAGTGTAATTAGAATTGAGAGCTTGCTTTATTATTTACATTCATCTAGTTGAGCTCTTTAGAGTAGCAAGGTTGAGAGCTCTTAGTGAGTATTTACATAGCAAGTTTGTGTGCCTAAGTATTCATTGCAACTAGAATTGTTGGATAGGTGGCTTGCAACCCTTGTAGAGCTAGAGCAAGTTTGCATTACGCTATTTGTCACACTAATCAAATTGCTCTAGTTGATTTGTAGATTTTTAAATAGGCTATTCACCCCCCCTCTAGCCATATTAGGACCTTTCAAGTGGTATCGGAGCCGTGGTCACCGTTTGATTGAAGGCTTAACAACCTCGGTGTCAAATTATGGCTCAAGTTGTGTTCAACCATGTGGGGGGCAAACCACCATTCTTTGATGGCACAAGCTATGATTATTGGAAGAGAAAGATAAGTGTGTATCTTGGTTCAATCAATGATCAAGTATGGGATGTAACCGAGAATGATTATGCTATCATTAATCCCGACAATCCCACCAACCAAGATAAGTCTAACAAGCAATGCAATACAATGGCTCTCAACACCCTATACAATGCCCTTGATCCAAAGGTGTTTGAGCAAATCAAGGATTGTGAAAGAGCAAATGAAGTGTGGAGGAGATTGGAGGAAACCTATGAGGGCACACCGGAGGTGAAGAGTGCCAAGTTATATATTCTCAAGGACAAGTTGATAGGTTTCAAGATGAAAGATGATGAGAGCATACCGGAGATGTTCCATCGCTTGCAAGTCATTGTCAATGATTTGAAGGCTTTGGGAGAAAAGATCAAGAATGATGATGTCTCTCATCGGTTCTTGATGAGTCTACCTCCAAGGTTTGAAATGTTGAGAATGCTAATCATAAGAGGAGGATTAAAGGAGATCACCCCCAACCAAGTACTAGGTGAAGTCATGACACAAGAGACATACCGTGTGGAAAGGGAGGGGGATGACAAGGAGGACAAGAAGGAAGATGAGGACAAGAAGAAGAAGAGTGTAGCATTCAAGGCTAGCTCATCATCATACAAGAACAAGGGCAAATCAAAGAAAGAGTCAAGTGATGATGAGGATCTTAGTGATATTGATGATGAAGCTATGGCTCTCTTTGTGCGCAAGATGGGCAAGTTCATGAAGAAGAAAGGCTATGGTGCAAGAAAAAGAAGAGATCATACCAAGAGCAAAGAATATGTGAGAAGATGCTATAATTGCAAGAGTCCTGATCATGTGGTAGCCAATTGTCCTTACAATAGTGACAATGATGAAGATGAGAAGAACAAACACAAGAAAGACAAGAAAGAAAAGAAGGAGAAGAGGGAGAAGAGGATGACCTTTCAAAAGAAGAAGAAGGGTGGAGGCTATGTAGTCACTTGGGATAGTGATGGCTCTTCGGATAGTGATAGCTCTAGTGATGATGACAAGAAATCTATCAAGAGAGCTCTAGCAAGCATCGCCATCAACAACAAGCCCTCTATCTTCGATACTCCATCGACGTGCCTCATGGCAAAACCTACCAAGGTAAAATATGATGTGAGTGATGATGATGAATGTGAAAGTGATGCTTGTAGGAGTGATGATGATGATGATGAGTACTCCAAGGAGGAGCTCATGGACATGTGTGAGCAAGTGCATACTTGCTTTGAGATGAAGAGAAAGGAATGTAAGGAATTGAACAAGAAAGTCAAATTTCTTGAGCAATCCTTTGATGAGCTCAATGCCACTCATGAGGGGCTAATGGATGCCCATGAGAAGCTTGGCAAAGCTCACTCAAAGCTTGAAAAAGCTCATTCCTCTCTCATTGAGCAAGTCAAGAAGGTGGAAGCCAAGGAGGAGCAAGTGATAGTTACATGTGATGTGGGACTAACATGTGATCTTATTAATGAATCTACTTATAAGCCTATTGCTATTTCTCCCACTAACACTTCTTGTAGCACTACCACTTTCACTCCACCTATGAATGATACATCACTAGCAGTGGAAAATGAGACCCTCAAGAAGGAGGTGAATGAGCTCACTCGTGCCTTAGGCAATGCCTATGGTGGAGATGCCCGCTTGCTAAAGTGCTTGGGTAGCCAAAGGTTTTCTCTCAACAAAGAGGGATTAGGCTATACCCCCAAGAAAGGCAAGGCGGCCTTTGTCACTCCCAAAGCTAGCTTTGTGAAGGGCAATGGTCGATTTTGCAATAGATGCAAGCAAGTTGGGCATATAGAGCAAAATTGCAAGACTAACAAGAACAAGCTACCTAATGTATCCTCAATCAAATTTGATTCTTGTTACATGCTTTATAAGGGTGCCAATGGTGTGAAGGCTAAGTTCATTGGTACACCAATTGTGGGCCCAAAGAAGAAGGCCATTTGGGTACCAAAGACCTTGGTGACTAACCTACAAGGACCCAAGCAAGTTTGGGTACCTAAAAGGAATTGATCTTCTTTTGTAGGTAAATTATAAAGCCGGAGGAAGGCATTGGGTGCTTGATAGTGGGTGCACACAACACATGACCGGTGATTCAAGAATGTTCAATTCAATCAATGAAAGCAAGAGCAATGGGATTGATAGTATTACATTTGGTGACAATGGCAAAGGCAAAGTCAAGGGGCTTGGTAAGATTGCAATATCCAATGACTTGAGCATTTCCAATGTGCTACTAGTAGAGAGCTTGAATTTCAACCTATTGTCGGTAGCCCAATTGTGTGATCTTGGTTTCAAATGCATATTTGGTGTGGATGATGTAGAGATCATAAGTGTAGATGGCTCAAATTTGATATTCAAAGGATTTAGATATGAGAATCTATACTTAGTTGATTTCAATGCTAGAGAAGCTCAATTGTCAACATGTTTGATCACTAAGTCTAGCATGGGTTGGTTATGGCATAGAAGGCTTGGTCATGTTGGAATGAAACAATTGAACAAATTGATTAAGCATGACTTAGTTAGAGGCTTGAAAGATGTCACATTTGAAAAGGATAAGCTATGTAGTGCATGTCAAGCCGGAAAACAAGTTGGTAATACACATCCTAAGAAGAGCATGATGAGTACATCTAAGGCATTTGAATTGATACACATGGACTTGTTTGGACCAACCACATACACTAGCATTGGTGGAAACAAATATGGATTTGTGATTGTCGATGATTTCACTAGATACACTTGGGTGTTCTTTCTTGGTGACAAGAGTGATGTGTTTGCAATATTCAAATCATTTGTCAAGGGCATTCACAATGAGTTTGAAATAATCATCAAGAAAGTTAGAAGTGACAATGGTAGTGAATTCAAGAACACTAGAATTGATGAGTTGTGTGATGAATTTGGTATTAGACATCAATTCTCGGCCAAGTATACTCCTCAATCAAATGGGCTAGTTGAAAGAAAGAATAGAACCTTGATTGATATGGCAAGATCAATGTTGAGTGAGTACAATGTGAGTCATTTATTTTGGGCCGAAGCAATCAACACGGCTTGCTATTATAGCAACCGACTCTATTGTCACCCCATGATGGAGAAGACACCCTATGAGCTATTGAATGGAAGAAAGCCCAACATAGCATACTTTCGGGTTTTTGGGTGCAAATGCTATATATTGAAGAAAGGCACTAGATTGAGCAAGTTTGAAAAGAAATGTGATGAAGGTTTCTTGCTTGGTTACTCCACTACTAGCAAGGCTTATAGAGTTTGGAATTTGGCTAGTGGTACTCTTGAGGAGGTTCATGATGTGGAATTTGATGAAACAAATGGTTCCCAAGAGGAAGATGAGAATCTAGATGATGTAAGAGGCACTCAATTGGTCAATGCAATGAAGAACATGGACATTGGTGATATAAGGCCTAGAGAGGTGATTGATATTGAAGATGACAAGAATCAAGTGCTCTCTAACTCAAATGTGCAAGCAAGTGGTTCTCATGATCAAATCCAAGCAAGCACTAGTAATAGCAATGTGCAAGATCAACAAATGGCTAGTTCATCATCTCAATCAAGTAACCAATCAAATGCAAGCAATCAAGTGCAAGTGCTTCAACCAACCAATGTTGCAAGAGATCATCCATTGGACACTATCATTGGTGATATTTCAAGAGGTGTGCAAACAAGATCAAGATTGGCATCATTTTGTGAGCATTTCTCATTTGTGTCATCCATTGAGCCTAAGAAGATAGATGAAGCTTTGAATGATGTTGATTGGGTCAATGCTATGCATGAAGAGCTAAACAACTTCACAAGAAACCAAGTATGGGAGTTAGTTGAGAGGCCTAAGGGTCATAATGTGATTGGAACCAAGTGGGTCTTTCGGAACAAGCAAGATCAAGATGGGATAGTAATAAGGAACAAAGCAAGATTAGTGGCTCAAGGTTACACTCAAGTTGAAGGTCTTGACTTTGGAGAAACATATGCCCCGGTTGCAAGATTGGAAGCAATTAGGATCTTGCTAGCTTATGCATGTGCCCACAACATCAAGCTATATCAAATGGATGTGAAGAGTGCATTTCTCAATGGGTACATCAATGAGCTTGTATATGTTGAGCAACCTCCCGGTTTTGAAGATGAAAAGAAACCCAACCATGTTTACAAGTTGAGAAAGGCTTTGTATGGATTGAAACAAGCACCAAGAGCATGGTATGAGAGATTGAGGGATTTCCTACTCTCTAAGGGATTCAAGATGGGAAAGGTTGACACCACTCTCTTCACCAAGAAACTTGGAAATGATTTGTTTGTCATGCAAATCTATGTGGATGATATCATCTTTGGATCAACAAATCAAGAATTTTGTGAGGAGTTTGGCAAGATGATGGCAAGTGAGTTTGAGATGTCTATGATTGGAGAACTTAGTTACTTCCTTGGTCTTCAAATCAAGCAAATGAAGAATGGCACATTTGTGAGTCAAGGCAAGTATATCAAGGACATGCTCAAGAAGTTTGAAATGGATGAGAGCAAAGCTATTAGTACACCAATGGGGACAAGTGGAAGCTTAGATAGTGATGCTAGTGGCAACATGGTGGATCAAAAGATGTATCGGTCTATGATTGGAAGTCTACTCTATGTGACCGCATCAAGACCGGATGTAATGTTTAGTGTATGCATGTGTGCAAGATTTCAAGCCTCACCAAGAGAAAGTCATTTGAAGGCAACAAAGAGAATATTGAGGTACTTGAAGCATACACAACATGTTGGATTATGGTATCCCAAAGGAGCAAGATTTGAGTTGATTGGATATTCGGATTCCGATTATGCGGGATGCAAAGTTGAGAGAAAGAGCACATCGGGCACATGTCAACTATTGGGAAGATCACTCGTATCTTGGTCATCAAAGAAGCAAAATAGTGTAGCACTTTCAACCGCTGAAGCGGAGTACATTTCGGCCGGTAGCTGTTGTGCTCAATTACTTTGGATGAAGGCTACTTTGAGTGACTTTGGAATCAAGTTCAAGCAAGTGCCGTTGCTATGTGACAATGAAAGTGCCGTAAAGCTCACCAACAATCCGGTTCAACACTCAAGAACAAAGCATATAGATGTCCGTCATCACTTCATAAGAGATCACCAACAAAAGGGGGACATTTGCATAGAGAGTGTGGGCACCGAAGATCAACTTGCCGACATATTCACCAAGCCACTTGATGAGAAGAGGTTTTGCAAGCTAAGGAATGAATTGAACATACTTGACTTCTCAAATATGTGTTGATGCACCCCCATTATATGACATGCCTCTCCTTCGAGCAATCCAAGGTAAAAGTTGATTGGCATGACATACATCCTTGCTAAGGACATGATTAGTGCATTTAGACATATTTCACATTTGAATAGGCTCATTCATGAAAATCAAATGAATTTGATGCTTGTATGGTACCACTATTGCTTATATGTTTGAAATGATCTAGTGGTAGCATATGACATGTTTGTGGGCTTGTAAACCTAGTGTTTGATTTAGAAAATGAGCTATAAGTGTTTAACTCAACATGGTACAAGATAACCCTTATTTGGAGGTGTGAAGAAGCTTGTCCTTGGATCAAACCGAGTTAAATACCTTTTGCAAGTAATCTAGATTGAACCAAATTGGGAAAATGATCCTCATTTCACATGATTTCACCCCAACCTATCCATAATTTAAGCTCACCTTTTGTGCTAATTGTTGACAAAGGGGGAGAGAAACAAAGATATGAGTGATAGGGGAGCATTGGACATAAGGGGAGAGATATGCTAAAGGAAAGGGATCAATTAAAATTTTGAGCACACAAGTAGGGGGAGCAAGCTCATAAACTTGTATGATGCATTTGAATGAACATTTCATATATTTGCTCACATGGTACAAATTCTAAGTTTCAACATCCATGCTTGTGTGGTGTATGCTAGTTATAGGTTTGAATGATGAAATGAAAAACTAGCATGCATAGGCTAAAAGTAACTAGACTCATGCTCACATTATGAAAACTAGACCCTTACCTTTAATGTTGATCTCATGGGGTATTCTAGTTTTTGTGTATATCTAGTTACTAATGATGCTAAGGATGGTATATTGGTGCACTCCGATTGGTATCACGCTTCAAAGGTCCATCTCTTATACCTTAGCATCACTTGGTAGAAATTGACTCCTATATTTCCTATCTAAGCATATGTGCAAGCTTTAATCCAAACTCTTAGCACATATGTAGGGGGAGCAATTACTACCATATGGAGTTCATGAAACTTGCCTATACCCTTTACACATGGTAAATAAGCTTGGGCAAGCAACATGGATTCAAATGAACTTTAATTCATATCTTTGTATAAGGGTTGTCATCAATTACCAAAAAGGGGGAGATTGAAAGCTCTAGTTTGGTTTTGGTTAATTGATGAAACCCTAAGTGCTAACCTAGTTTATCAAAGTGATTATGAGATAGGTAGCACTACTCCAAGTAATGAAGCAATGACGAAGATCATGACAATGGTGATAGCATGGTGATGATCAAATGCTTGAACTTGGAAAAGAAGAAAGAGAAAAACAAAAGGCTCAAGGCAAAGGTATAAAATGTAGGAGCCATTTTGTTTTAGTGATCAAGACACTTAGTGAGTGTGATCACATTTAGGATAGATAGCCGTACTATTAAGAGGAGTGAAACTCGTATCGGAATGCGGTTATCAAAGTGCCACTAGATGCTCTAACTCATTGCATATGCATTTAGGATCTAGTGGAGTGCTAACACCCTTGAAAATATTTGTGAAAATATGCTAACATATGTGCGCAAGGTGTTTGCAGGGTTGAGATGGGTTTGGGTCCCGCTCTCCCTCCCGCCGAGCTTGCTCGGCGGGATTCGGCGCTTTTGGAAAAATGAAATGTCTATTTTCTATTGCGCCGGATGCAAAATTCTTGGTGGTTGGCACACTTGAGAAAGGGTGAAGAAGTTAGAGTTGAAATGGAGTTGGTCGAAATGATGCTGGCGTCGGTCTACTGACCGGACGCTGGGTCACTCAGCGACCGGACGCTGAAGGGCTGCATCCGGTCGAGCTGTCAGACGGCACAGTCGCTGGGGTTGAGCACCGGACGCTGGTCTGCGTCCGGTCAAGGTGGACCGGACGCGTCCGGTCGAAAAAACATGCCTCGGGGAGCTTACTGGAAACGACCGGACGCTGGGGCTTCAGCGTCCGGTCAGTTTTGACCGGAGCGTCCGGTCAGCTTTGTAGCCGTTGAAATCTGACGAACAGCGTTTGAAGCTGGTGACGCGCGGCGTCCATCGGGCGACCGGACGCTGAGGGCCAGCGTCCGGTCAGTATGACCGGAGCGTCCGGTCAGAGCGCGTATTGCCCAGTGAAGGGGTATAACGGCTCTATTTGATGGGGGCTCTATTTATAGCCCCATGGCCGGCTCAAGGGACATCTCCTGCACATTTTCATTGACCTAGCATCCTTGTGAGCTTAGCCAAAGCCCTCCCACTCATCTCCATCATTGATCCATCATCATTGTGAGATTGGGAGAGAATCCAAGTGCATTGCTTGAGTGATTGCATCTAGAGGCACTTGGTATTCGTGTTGCGCTGCGGATTTCGCTTGTTTCTCTTGGTGGTTGCCACCACCTAGACGGTTGGAGCAGCGGTGGAGGATCGGCACGAGTTGGTGATTGTTCGTGGCCATCTCCGGTGATTGCAAGGGGAGTTGTACCTTCCCCGGCGGAGTGCCGAAAGGTAACTCTAGTAAATTGCTCGTGTCATTGAGTTACCTCACTTGTGGGTCGGTTCTTGCGGTGTCCAATCGTGTGGACGAGGTTTGTGAAACACCTCTTAGCCACCGAACCACCAAGTGTTGGTCGACACAACGGGGACGTAGCATGTTGGCAAGCACGTGAACCTCGGGAGAAAATCGATTGTCTCTCTTCTTTGACATTCTCCCGGTGATTGGCTATATATATTCATCTTGTGATTGGTTCATCCCCTACACGTCGGTATAATCACTCTACTCACTCATTTACATTCTTGCAAACTAGTTGATACAAGCTCTTTAGTGTAATTAGAATTGAGAGCTTGCTTTATTATTTACATTCATCTAGTTGAGCTCTTTAGAGTAGCAAGGTTGAGAGCTCTTAGTGAGTATTTACATAGCAAGTTTGTGTGCCTAAGTATTCATTGCAACTAGAATTGTTGGATAGGTGGCTTGCAACCCTTGTAGAGCTAGAGCAAGTTTGCATTACGCTATTTGTCACACTAATCAAATTGCTCTAGTTGATTTGTAGATTTTTAAATAGGCTATTCACCCCCCCTCTAGCCATATTAGGACCTTTCATTATGCCTAGAGGGAGGAAACATATAGGGTGCATGACATGCATCTTGAGGTCATGGTGTCCAAGTCTTTGGAGTCTAATTTTCTTAGTCTGCATGGACGGCGGTATAAGGGGATATTGTATGACAAGATTCATCACCTCACCCTCCATGCTGATGTAGAAAATGTAGATTTTGTAGCAAAGGGAAACGTTGAAGGCCACTACGGCGAGGATAATTTAAACATGCAGCATGTTCGATCACTGAGCATGTTCCAGCTCCATGGGCAACACAAGCTCCTGAAAAAGCTAGGAAACTTCATCCTCTTAAGGGTGCTTGACCTAGAAGACTATGTGGGAGTAACAAACAAGCATGTGAGGTATGCCTACAATCTGTACCTACTTAAGTTCCTAAGCTTGAAGGGCACAAGAATAAGCAAGGTGCCTCGACAGATAGAGAATCTAGAGCACTTACAATCACTTGATTTACGTTACACACTCCTTACTGGGCTACCAGAAACTGTCACAAAGCTAGAGAAATTTGAGTACATAGGGTTCACCAACAAGGATAATATTTGGAATATTATGTGGACTATACCCCGGGGAATCAACAAAATGAAGGCCCTACATATGTTGCGTGGTAAGACATGTCTTGAGAATGACTCTAAAGCAACCCTAGCGATAGGTGAACTAGAGCAACTAGAAGTGTTAGACTTGCAAAGAGGAGGTTCTCCAAGAGCTTGCTCTGTCCATAAGTAAGATGCACTCCCTCTGGCAGCTCACTATAGGACGACAAGGAAGTAGTGATGATGGTGGCAAGATAATGAGCTTTCTCCACCACCTACCAACACCGATGTGACTCCTTCAAGACCTTTGGATCATAGGTGGCATTGTCAATGGATTGCCTAGCTGGATCAGGTCACTCACACATCTTGTTAGTTTTACTGCAGCAAGATCAACCCTTACTGATGAAGAGCTCTTTGGCGTCCTATGTATGATGCCCAACCTAAACACATTGTACATATACTGTGTAACACCCTAGGTGTTTGGCTTCCACTAATTGCATTTCATTTCATAAACATGTGCATCATCTATGTCATCATGCCATTATCACTGAAACATGCATATGCAACATTCGCAATTCTGTTGTTTCATACTTAATTTGCTTATGAATGGTAGGAGTGAAACATGTGAATGTAACATGAGCTTCTCATACCTTGAAACATGGCAACATAGTAGGAATGTGGCAAGTTAAGCTTGCAACAAAAGTAATGAAACATGTGAAACATGGAATTGCAACAATTGAGTGAATTGATTGTTTTATGCTTCATCACATGTGATCTTTAGAAATTGGTATAACAATTGTGTAAAGTGGTTGATCATGGTCTAATACACCTTAACTACACTTAGGGTAAGTGTTTGGACATTGTTCATGTAGATCAAAATGACAAAATTGCCCCTTGGGAGAGGTTTGACTTGAATTGACCCTTAGAGTGCCATAGTTTGACTGATTCAAAAGACCAACTTAGAAACTTTGCATGGCTATGCACTCTTTACCAAAGTTGTAGCTAATTTATCAAGGAACAAAAGTTGTTTTATGATCAACTCATGAAAATGTGTGGAACAACCTCAAACATGGCCCACAAGTCAAAATTAAAGGCTGATTCAAACACTTGAAAAATTTCTAAGTGTTATAACTGGATTCAGTTTCGTGTACCCAACTTTTTCACCTTGTATCTCCCTAACAAAGCCAAACCAGCTTGAGCTCCAATAATAAGAGTTATAGCTCACATATAGATTATCAACTTTGTTAATTATGGCATGATCTAAATCATCACGGATTAGGAGCTAATCACCGTCAAACTTGCTCTATCAGTCGGTCGTTGGATCACTGAATCACAGAGATTCTGCTAACACTAGATTTTGGTCGATTCTGGAGGATGACAGGTGGACCCGCATGCGGGAAGAAGGGTATTCGGCAAACAAAGCAAGCGGTCGGCTAAATGCATTGCGGTCGGTTACTCCAGAAGGCGGTGACTCCATTCGGGAAAAACAGAAGATGGCAGGCAAGGCCGATCGAAAAGGTGAAAGTTGTAATAGTAAAGGACTCTAAAAGTTTAGGGTAAGGAATCGTGAGTTTCCAAGTTTATTTAAAGGTTCCTTTGTAAATCATAGTCCTCTAGGACTCGTGTTTTGTCTAGGGTATAAATATTGACCCTCGACCATTGTAATAGGGGTTCACAACCAAATCAATACAACCGGCCCCATGCCAAACTTCCGAGTCCCTTTGTCGTGTCGTCGAGTTCTTCGAGAGGAGTCATCGATCCGTCGACCTCCGTAAGTTCCGACAACCTTGTTATCATGTTTAGTATCATGCGGTGGATTTAGACGTGATGCAAGTAGTCTTGTTTTTTTTCAATGGTCGTGCGGCGGATCTTTGCTTGACAATCAAGAAGTCTTTGCTTATGCTT